>NC_137463.1:73102357-73388900 GCF_964235325.1 Thermobia domestica
GGGTTATTTCTGCTACTTTTATTGTTATGTGTGTCACTGTTATGGTTATGTGTGTTACTTTTATTGTTATGCGTGTCACTGTTGGGGTTATGTGTGTCACTGTTATGGTTATGTATGTTACTTTTATTGCTATGTGTGTCACTGTTATGATTTTATGTGTTACTTTTATTGTTATGTGTGTCACTGTTAGGGTTATGTGTGCTACTTTTATTGTTATGTGTGTCACTGTAGAAGTTATGTGTGTCACTGTTAGAAGAATACAAATATTAGATATAATCTGCTATTAGCAGCATATTTATACAGAATATAAGTGAATAAACAATATATTCCAGTGAAATGAAAATAGTCACTTAATAATCTCAGTGAATGATATATATATACGAGGGTAAGTCAACCGAAAACCATAAAAGTAGAAATAAAAATCCGCATATGGCTCCAGTGAGCTGTAAGTTGGCATGCCTTTTTACGATAGTATGCCCGATGTCTCCTAGGTGGCAGCAGCCGGCAAATGCACAAACACCGGCGCAACAACAGTTCCAACATGGCAGCCCCACTAGCCACATGCACCAGCGAGGAGCAGCGTTCTGTGATTCGGTTTTTGCGAAGTGAAGGTGTGAAACCGATGGGTGCCCCCGTTGTGCCCCGGTGTGAAACCGATGGGTGTTCCTACAACTGACGCCTGAACTGAAACAGCGACGTGTTGATGCGTGCGAAGACCTTTTGTGGCGTGCTGAACGTGACGGTAATGCCTTCCTGTCACGAATCGTCACTGGTGACGAAACATGGGTGCATTACCATCAGCCTGAAACAAAGCGAGCGAGCAAGGAGTGGCGGCAGGAAGTTCCACTCCGATGAAGAGGTACGCAACGCGGTGCACGAGTGGTTGCGCCGTCGCCCAAAAGACATTTTGTCTGCAGGTATTCAGGCTCTTCCGAAGCGCTGGCGGACTTGCATTGAACGAGAAGGGGACTATGTTGAAAAGTGATTTACTTCTGTACCCTGTGTGACCAATAAATAATATTTAAAAAAATAATTATGGTTTTCATTTGACTCCCCCTCGTATATATATATATATATATATATATATATATATATATATATATATATATATATATATATATATATATATATTTAGCTCGTTTCTCTGAAAATCCACGCATCGGAATTTTCCCATCAAGCATGTTATTTTGTTCAGCTCTATTTTGCCTATCG
Organism: Thermobia domestica; assembly: GCF_964235325.1. Lineage (NCBI taxonomy): Eukaryota > Metazoa > Arthropoda > Insecta > Zygentoma > Lepismatidae > Thermobia > Thermobia domestica. The sequence continues at coordinate 73,103,570 of NC_137463.1, forward strand.
ATTGGTATATATCCATTAGAGGTCTGCACTGGCTCGGGCCATGAATTTTTAAATATACAACCATATTTATCAGGTCTTTTAGGGCCTAACTTTGTAAATACTGCACAACGATATATATCGCATCGTTCTTTCTGGAGAACTTTTAAAGTACAAGTGCAAACTTAAACCACTAATTGCTGAAATAAAAATAAAAATTTACGTAAATTATTAAGTTTCTGTAATTCGGGCTTATTTCGGGCTCATTTGATTATCACACGAGCTCGGGCCTAAATGATGAAACATATTTCGAGCTCGGGTCGGGCCTCAATTTAATTCTTGCTTCTATGCTTTTTTCATATATACTGTACACTTAAAAATAGCATTTTTCTCTTCTACTAGAAGTATGGGATTCGCAATTTGGTAGTTTAGATCATTGACCTCTGAGCTCCGTTGTTTTAGTCAAAATCTTTGTTTTTGGTACAATATTCCTTCAATTTCAAGATTAATTTCTCCATGTGGATTTGAATATACATTGATTATTAATATTACCATGAAAATTTTCGTATTAAATCGATAATATCCCTTAACGAATATATATATATATATATATATATATATATATATATATATATATATATATATATATATATATGTATGTATGTATGTATATCCGATGACTATATTAAAATTAAACGTGCAAATTAAATATTAAAAATAAAATTTTTATGCTATAAGTTACTGTGTAAAACTGCATGTCACACAGAGAAGGAAGCTTCCAGTACCAATTCAAATATGTGGTGCCTGCAAGGGAGGTGGAGAAGATCCATGTTTAATTTTTACTAAAACCAGAGACATGTTCCATTTTTTCGTCCAGTATTTGACGCTGTTGTATCAAAACAATCCTTCACATATGCAATAAGATCCCATCGCTTTAAAGTTTCTACAACAACTTTACCACTTGCGGCCGAAATTTTTGGAACACACAGTAATTTTTCTGTTTCATCAACTGTCCTTAAATAGGAAGATGATCAATTACTTTGTTTTCAGTAATAAGTGAGATATCTTTTTCCAGTAAGGAAATTCTGCTATTCCGATGTACAACAACCAGCACTGTTGAATTAAACTGAGAAATTATGTCTTAGCTGATGCTTTCCTAAGCTCAATACAACTACAATGAATTGGAGCGATTAACCGAAAATTACGCCAAATTTTGACCCAAACTTTCTCTAAATACATAAAGCAATATTGTAGCATTTCGATCATTCACATTTGTACGGTCTAGTAAAGCTGCCAAACGTATTGTCATAAACTGTTCCCTTCCCCTTTTCCTAGTTGACCGTCCAATCTTCACTTTGGAATCTGCACAATTCCGATAACGGGTATCCATCGCTTCAGAATCACCACTGGAGGATGAGGAACACAATAAAACATGGGGTTTAGTTTCTGCTTACCCTCGTGCTCCTTTCAAGGCGGTCTTGATGTTTCTGCGCTCTCTCCTTTGCTTTAGCTTCTTTCTATTCTAGAACCTTGTCAATACCTGGCCATCTTTTCTCGCCGTCATTTTTTTCCTCTGAGCTAGAAGAATTTCGTGATCTGTTATTGTAATCGTGGATAATGCATCTTTATGCATAATATCAAAAAGCTCATTGAGACTTGTTGAAAGTAGTTTCTTTGTCGATCAGTCCTTTCAATCTTTTTTCAGCTTCTATTCATGAAAAGACTTTTCCAAAAGCTGAAATTAAATGTTTTCGTAGACGAGTAGGTATTGTCCCAGGTCCCAATAATAGCATCTTTCTCAGCTAAAGTACCATTTTCTCGAATAGTTTCAGTTAGATGAAAGTGAAAAAAGTATGCCAATACAGGGGTGTAATTCCTGCTTTAAAAGTAATCTGTTTCTAGGTACTTCACCTGATTTTTGCCCATTTAAGCAAACATTCGTCGTTGTACGTGTAGCTAGTTTTAGCTGGCTTTACGTTAGTCATAAAAAAAATATTGTCAGCAGACACGACTTACAATTCATACTCTAACCATGTGGCAAAGCGCATCTATAGTTTTTTATTGCAAAATACCTTAAAAGTTTCATTATTTTTTTTGTTTAATATTACACAGAGATCATAACACAAAACACATTAAAAATTTCGGAGTTATTCGTTTGAAAACTTATTTTCGAATCAAATATTTCTTAAAAGCATTTGCTAATGTGGTGACATTTAAGTGACTTAATAAATATCATGTATAATAAACATTACAAGAGACAATTATTGAACAGTTCTAATACTTTAATGTAACAAAAACTCAATATGAACTGTAGTATTGTATCAACTGTTAGGAGCAGGGGCGGATCCAGGACGGACTTCTACGGGGGGGGGGGGAGGTTGGTTGTAATACTACTACTTAGAGCTACTTTTAAGAACTTCAAACTCTGGAATGAGTTTTATTTATATATATATAAAAGAAAGTTTCCTCTTTTGAGGGCGGCAATCGCCCCCCTGAATCCGCCCCTGGTTAGGAGATCAATACTTAATGTTGTGAAACAGAATTTCTGACATACTGCGATTTTTAGCTCGTTAAAGTGACCTTTAAATATTATGAAAATTCAACCAAATTTCACCAGAACTACATTTTTTTCAGCAATAAAACAAATTTAAAACATCCTTTGCTCAATATTACAAAACTTTAAAATAAGGACCACTCTTAACGTATATCTTATATTACATTAATAAGTAGGTTGTTGCAATGAGCAATGATCGACATCCTTTTTTAGAGCAATTGATTTACTCGAGAATTACGCATAATAGTTTACTCTCAATTCTATAATTTTGTTCTTTTTTGTGCTTTATTGATTGATATGTCTCCTCTTTGAACAGTATAATTGAACAAAAAATATAGCATAAGTGTTATTCATAATTTGAGGCTAAATCCCATTTATGATACGGTCTGATGTCGTCTTAGAAGTTACGTATTCAAATGCTAGATGACAGTATTCTTCGGTATCAGCTTCCCCATAGTACGTAGTGTGTACTTATTTTACAGCATTGCGTAGGTTTTCCTGGAGTTCTCCTCTGACCTCTCACTTTCTTGATTCCACTGTTTCATTCACTCTTACCAACTACAGTTTGTCCGTAATGTTGTGATATCGCAAATTTTTGCATAAAAATTCATGTTATCAATTATGTGCAAATTCTCATTGCTTATCATTAATTAACCTAAAACACACCTGTTGCAGTAATTTTATGACAACAGTGTTGTCAGGGAGCCACGTTCCTGTCAAAAAACACCCATTTTACGGACTTGCATTAGCCTTTTTATATGGCAACACTGCATCAACCTTGTCACCAATGAATAAATGTTTATGGGTACTGTACATATACACAGGAATTCACCCGCGGGAAATCAGTTTTCTGCAACTGAATATTGATTTTCTTCATTGTGTACATTTTTTTTATTTTACACTTACGGTAATTTCTTTCGTTACTACACAAAAACTTTACAAGTTACAGGATTGGTCATAATCTCGAAAATATCTCCATAGAACATGCTTACATTTGTTTCAAGTTTAAGGTTTTTATCATCCTTGGATCAAAAGATACACGCAATCAAACTTCAGGTTGCGCAACTTTACAGACACACTGTACTTTAGCCTTCATAGCATAATCATGGGACGTAACACAAAGATTTCATTTCAGTTTGACTTTTATGTGTACAAAAATATCCGTTCCTCTTACGAACTACACAAGAAGATTTTACACTCAACTTTTTATCATATTGTTTAATTGAATGCGATCTATTCACTGATGCAAATAAGCTAGTTGTCGCCCGGAGAAAGAAGTCATCTTAGTGCGGAAACTCCCCTGACCATCCAAACGAAAATGCTTCCTGACTACACTTGACATTGGCATCACACAGTAATTTTCCCAATCCAATTTTTTCTTCAAGTGGTAAAGTTTGATTTCAAAGTTGCAGTACATAATTTTAATTTTTAGTACAAGATAGAGCATCAAACTAATTAGTATTTGATTGCCAAATAATCTGAGAGTAGCATGCTTGACATTTTCTTTTAGTCTTATCATAATAACTGCAAATCACGGTATATCGGAATGTGCATATGTAACAACAACAGTGTGTTGCTTTAGAGTAGAATATTTAATTATGACAAACGATCAAGCTGTTGTCTCGAGTACTATACTTGGACATTTCGCAAATCTCTTAAATCGATGTAAGTTACATGAAAACACAAAAATCTGGAACTAAAATTTAACTTTCCAGGCTCTTTTGGCTGCAAAGGTTTTTACAATGTCCTCAAAAGATAGCTTTGAAGCTAACTTATGCTCTATGGATACGATTCTATGGCTAGTGAGTCGTAGTTGTCCTGTTAAGTTTCTATAGTAATTATTTATGACCTTTAGTTTGCTAAAACTCCTTTCCTTGCCTTATAGTGAAAATAAATATTTCCCCAGTTTAGCGCCCCCAATCCGGCGAACGGGGCGTGAGCCCCGTTTGCCCCCCTTAGTTACGTCACTGGATCTATTGAATCATTTATATATCACGTTCGGAACTTTTTTTTATCTCCGTTGAACACTAATAAAATTGTAAAACGTTCTTTATTTCTTTACTTTTTAAATTGTATTAATCTTCAAAATTTTAATTAATTTCTTAAAATAAAGTAATTCATAAACCAACATGGTTGCAGGTGGGATGCTGCAACAGAATAATTTGAGAAAAGTGATAATACTTTCAATTAGAAGTGACGTAAATAGAAAGAAGAAGTAATATGGTAAAGAAGCTTAAAGCTTCTGTACAGAAAAACTATATTTTTATGAATAAAATGAACGAGAAAGAAATTCACAAATGTGTTTAAAGCAAATATCATTCAAGATCTCTACAAATCTTTTTTAAAAGACTTTTTTTTTTCTCAGTCGTCCTCTATTGAGAATTGAGTAACAAAGTGAAACAAAGAAAGGGTGAAAGACAAAGAATACTTTGATCTTTTATCATTTGAATAATTCTTTAATTTTTTTTTCCTTTTGTGTATTATATATCCCAAAAGAATTCATCTTGGTTAGCAAAGGAGAAGAATATCGATGTCTTTTCTAAAGATTAGAATTTTGAATAAATCTTGATTTCTTTCGAATGTATGAACTAGAAGATTGGTTTTTCCATGATAAACCTTTGATTCAATTTTTATCTTGTTTGTTAAAAATGTACTTTTCAGCTGCTTGGAAAAGTATGTATCCACCTCATAGACGTTCTTTAGTGAATATCTTTAGAATGAATAAAATCATTTATTATATTTTTCTTTATCTCATGTTATATCAACGAATTCAAATTTCACTGAGAAAACAATTACAGAGGTCTACGAAGACTTTACGCCATGAAATGCACTATAACCCATTAATGCATTAAGTCACAAACTTAATTCTCTGATCACAAAATAATTAGTGGTCTTGTCCTATCACGTACAGATTTTCTATAATCGATACAATTATATATTGTACGTAACGTATTACGCCTGCTATACACAATAGGATAGATCCTAAGAAATCTCTTACGATTTTTCCTAGAGTTAAAAGCTCAACATCTATGGCATCAGATCGAATATCATTTCCTGTGTTCTGAACGATCCTATGAGATTTCTCATGTTTAGACCATACTCTATTTTGGAACGAAAATTCGTAAGATTTCGATTTGAGCGACATCAGGGACAGAAAGTGAAAACAAATTTGATTTCTTCCCGCCAGCCGTATGCAGGGGCGGATCCAGGACGGACTTATGGAGGGGCGGTGGGTTGTAATACTGCTACTTAGAGCTACTTTTAAGAGCTCCAAACTCTGGGATGGGTTTTATTTATTATATAAAATAAGAAAGTTTCCCCTTCTGGTGGGCGATTGCCCCGATTGCCCCCTTTGGATCCGCAACTGGCCGTATGTGTGTTACAAAGCAAAAATACTCGACAAAATGTAGAGTGGTGTAGGGGCTAATGAGGTATGTTTTTCTAATTTATCTTTTTTTTTTTTTTTTTTTTTTTTTTTTTTTTTTTTTTTTAGAGGTGTGCAATTTAATAATATAGCGCCCGGTATCCATATCAGTAGGATGTGCAGTAGTGTTACGTGTATGGAACAAAAGGGTAGGATTTCGTACAAGATATATTGTAACATTTTTCCTCAGATAAATCCTAAGATATTTCCTAGGACTTACCTCATAGTGTATAGCACACCTTATGCTAAACATTTCCAAAGGTGAGAACTTACCTCATAATGTATAGCACGCCTTAGAAGTACTGCTTTCATTAGCATCTGTAGAACGCTAAACATTTCCAAAGGTGGTTTTCCTGTAATGATGATCCCCGTGTGAATTGGGAAGTATTTTTGAGAGTTGTAAAGAGAGTTGGGTTGGAATGGATAGTTTGGAGACTCATAAGAAAGTCATATATGAACCAAAAAAGTAAGTGTTAAAATAGGGAAGAAAATGATAGAGGAGAGTGCAATTGAAAGGGAGTACAGTCTTTCGCCAATATTATTTAATATCTAGCTAGAAGAGATAGTGAAAGAGAGCCTACATAATGAAGACGGTATTTCGGAGGGAGGTAGAATGATTAGGCGGCCGGATAGAATTCTTCAAAGGGCTGCATTTATCGTTAAAAATACAATTATAGGCATTGTTCGAAATGTGAGAATATAATATGATATGCCGTATCAATTTTATTTTATTTTGTTTCTATAAAGGCTCTCTTTTCAGCACCGAGGACATATATATATAATCGGCTGTTTATTTCAAGAGATACAATGAGAAAGATCCGTTCTCCGGACAGCGGTATATTGTACAGTCACGAACATTAATAAATGGAGGCTGAAGCCATTATTTCTTATGGCTCCAACCTCCATTTATTAATGTTCGTGACTGTACAAATATACGGTACCGGTATCCTCTTGCTTACTACAGAAATCAGTACGGAGCATATGTTATCCGTATGCTATATACGTACTCTAAAATGGCCGTGTATTCGAAAATGGCCGCCAAACCGTGTTTTTGGAAAGTAATAACTGGTTCTCACTTCAATAGGTATAACTCACGTTGTTTGCACTATTGATATTATTTTTACTTCATTGGAATAATAAAGGACTACGCTTATACACTAGGTATCACACTTCTCAGTTTACTTCACGTGCGGGAAGTAATGGAGGGATTTCCTTTTAAAAATCCCCAAAATTTATCTTCTTCCGATTAGTATTATTATACATTAACCCAGATAAAAATCATAACGAACTGAAATTTTGCACACACCTTGGGAAAGGTGTGTATATAACAACATATTAAATGTCCTGAAATAAACAATGAAGGGTTTGGCCTCCATTTTGGAAAATGGGCACCAAAGCGTTATTTTAAAGGTAATAACTGGTTCTCACTTTCATAGGTATAACTCATGTAGTATTTGCACTATTGATCTTATTTTTACTTCATTTGAATAACAAAGAACTATGCTTGCAGACACCAGTCTAGTACACATGGGGAAGTACCTTAGGGATTTTTTTCTTTACAAAAATCCCCAAAACTTTCCCTTCTTCCGATTACTTTCTCTTAATCAGTTGGCAATCTCCTCCTCTGAGAGTAGCAAATAAACTTACATTAAATACAACATAATATGCAAAATATAGCTTCCAAGTTTCATTGGGATCATAATGATAGAAAAGAAACAACAAATCTTTATACAATTGATGTAGCAGGGTTCTATCGGAGACCAGTTTATCCCTAATCTTAGGCTAATCATCTACGAATCACCAAATTCTCTCTAGTTTATCAATAGTAACACTTATAAGAAGTAAAAAATCTGATAACGTGCACAGTCTACCATAGTTCCAATTAAAGAGGCTTTTACAGTGGTTTCATGTATCCAAAATGAATGGCAATCATAATTGTAGAATTAGTTAAGAACAGAGTACCTTTTTCAGTACACAATGTTTCTAAATGCAGTCTGGACTTTCAATAGCGATTATTACGTTTCTATAATGTCCAAGTTCGTATTTTCATCAGGATTGATTTCCTCATAATAGGAATTTATACAACCACTACCATTACAAACCACTCAACATCCAATGCCCACAATCCAATGTCCACTAAACGAGACACCTATCAGTCCTATTTTTCTGCACTTAAATACACGTTCACATCCCATCTTGCAGCTACAATATATAAGTTAAAATAGAGAGTCTAGAGCTGGAGCTTTCACTGTCATGATTGGTCCCAAACACGTTTGATTCCTCTGTAATCCCCAGGAAGCAGTTAATAACTTGTTACCCTTCCAGAGTTGTACCTGATGATAAACCCGAAATAAGTGCTGATGGGCTGTTGCACTGGCAGGTTGCAAAGCTTCCAACTGAATTTCACTTATGATGGGATATTTGGCAATAGCTTTCATGAATGCTGGATAACGTAGCTAATCTAAGGTAAGCATTGACCTGTCAGCACCGTTCAAAGGAAGAAGAAACAATTCATCAGGAGCAGTGACAGATTCAGGGATCGCATTCTCATTGTTGAAAATGCCGACTTCTTTTTGTAGGTCTTTGCGTTTCTTCAGCAAATTGCATGTCTTTTACTTTCATTTGCGGTAAGGAGCTGATGATGTATCACAGCTGTGATAGCATATAAAAGTATTAAATGTATCTTCATGTTTCCAAGATTTGCTTGTAATTTTCTTGAACTGAAGACTTTAGATGGACCTTTCCCCTGCCAGGTTTAATGAATGTAACAGCTATAAAGGTAACCAAAAAAGTTCTGTCGCGTCTTCACCTACCACCTTCGAACATTCATATGTCACCTAAGACATACCTGGAAGATAAAAAATAGTACACATCAGCATCGACGACCTTCTGCCAACGTTCTGGAAGGCCATGGATTCCATCGCTGTAGATTTTGCTGGGTCGTGAATCGAGGAAGGTATCAAGTGCATTTTGCATCTCTACTACGGATTTGAACTGGCGTCCTCTAAAGTGATTGTCCAAGGAATGGAACAGGTGATAATCGGAAGGTAAAATGTCCGGGGAGTATGGCGGATGCAATAGTGTTTCCCATCCAAGGCGTAGAATGGTGTCCCGGATCATCCTACATGGGGCTTAGCGTTGTCCTGTAACAGGAGGGCCCATTTGTGATTCGGAAGTGCTAGCTCAAGAGTTTTGAGTTTTTCTTGAACACGGTTTAACTGCTGACAGTACAAGTTGCATTGATGCTCTGACCAGCTCTTAGCAATTCACGATGCAGATGCCGCGAACACTCCACCAAACACACAGGAGGATATTCTTCTGGTGCAGTGGTCGTTTGGGCTGTTTTGGAACCGATTTATGAAATGCTAACCAATGATGACGGCGTCGTGGAGCCTCGTACGGGAACCACTTCTCATCACATGTCAACTCCCTGTCCAAAAGCAGCTCCTTCCTCACAGATGTCTGCTCGCGTTGCCTTCTAGCCCAGAGTAAAAATCATGTGGAACCTATCGACTCAACTTGTAGTGCATCCCAAGTTGATGGCGGAGCTGCCGAATGGTTTCTCCACTCACACTGAATTGTAGTCCCAGTTCCTCACATGTTTGGCCACTGTCTCCCTCAATTGCTGTTTCAAGATTTTCATTTTGTACATGTGTTGGTCTTCTGGCACGTGCTGCGTCTTCCAGTGTTTTGCTCCCTTTCTTAAACTTGTTAAACACCGCTGAACTGTCCGCGTAGTCATGACAACCTGACCAAAGGCCTGGCATACTTTCTGCCCCGCTGCAGCGGCATTTGACCCCAGTTTGAACTCGTACAGCATATACGAACGGCCTTATGACGCTCTGTGTAGGTCCGATGTTCACTCTGTCCTTACGTAAGTTCAAGGTGTAACTGAAATGCAACAACCAGGTAATATGTTGGATATACCCACACCAACAACTGACCTTCACCTTATCTTCATTTCTATTCAACTCACGGTGTGAGGGCCAATTGAACACAGACCTACACAAAAAGCGACAGAATTTTCTTGGTTGTTTTTATATTTCCTCACTTGCTAATGCGGTCAAAAGTACAAGCAGATCAATATATTTCCCAATAATTGATACTAGATGTGGCTGTTTGAGAGAGCGTTATATTGCTGTACGCACAATCTGCGTATCTGCATCTCCAGAGGCTTGAAGAACACTGGTATCAGCAGAAGTGAGATGCTTAGAAAGTATTTCAATAAATCTAGATTTGTTCTTCAGATTCGCAAAGAACTTCTCTTGAGATGTGTCAACTGAAGAAGTAAACATAACGTGGGAATGTAGCTTGACAGAATGCCTTATTCGCTCTATGCGTATTCAAGGGTTAGTACTTAACGAAGCTTCATTTTTTATTCCGATTCTATCACTATGATTTCAATGAAACTTGATTGTTATATTGTGTGTATTATGGTGTATTTAATGTAAGTTTAAGTGCTACTCCCAGAGGATGAGACTGTCAACTGATTAAGAAAAAGTAATCTGAAGAAGGAAAAGTTTGAGGATTTAAAAAAAAAAAAATACCTAAGTTACTTCCCTCATGTGTCCAATAGACTGGTAAGTGTCTGTAAGCGTAGTCGTTTGTTATTCGAATGAACTAAAAGTCACATCAACAGTGTAAATACGAGCTGTAACAACGTGAGTTATAGTTATTATTGAGAACCAGCTATTACCATTAAACACCGCTATTTAGGGGCCATTTTCCAATATGGCGGCTAAACTCGACACCGGATACTTAAAATCTTTAGTATGTTGTTATATACATATTCTCAAAGGTATGTACAAAATTTCAGCTAATGATTATTTTTCTGTGGTAATGTATAAGAAAACTAATCTTAAGAATGGAAAGTTTGGTGATTTTTAAAAATAAATCCCTCCGTTATTTCCCGCATGTGGTGTAAACTGGTAAGTATAATACGTGGTCTGTAAGCGTAGTCCTTTGTTATTCGAATGAAGTAAAAGTAACATCAATAGTGCAAATAAAACGTGAGTTACAGTTATCAAAGTGAGAGCAAATTATTATCTTTAGAAGCCACTATTTGGCGGCCATTTTCCAACATAGCGTCCAAACCCGTCACCGGAAATTTCAGGACTTTCTGTATGTTATTACATACACCTTCTCAAAGGTGTGTGCAAAATTTCAGCTTGTTATGATTTTTTTTTCTGGGTTAATATACAGGGTGTTCAGAAAGTAACTATGCAGTTCATAACTTGCCGTATTTTATTTTCCATAAACCACTAACACCTGAAACAACTGAAATTAACTCGAAGCTAAAATTTAATGTGAACAAATAAAAATACCTGGTCAAATATGGTTCAAATATGTTAAACAATGGAAAATGTTGTATTACTAATTGGCAATCATATCAGTCATCCCTTAGCACACCACAACATGGCACTGCATAGTTACTTTCTGAACACCCGGTATAAAAAAAAACTAATTGGAAAAAGGGAAATTTTGGCGATTTTTAAAAAAGAAATCCCTCCGTTATTTTCCGCATGTTGTGTAAAGTGGTAAGTGTGAAACATGAACTGTAAGTGTAGTCCTTTGTTATTCGAATGAAGTAAAAATAACGTCAATAATGCAAATACTACATGAGTTATAGCTATCAAAGTGAGAATCAGTTATTACCTTCAAAAACCACTATTTGGCTGCCATTTTCCAATATGGCGATCAAACCCGTCACCGGATATTTCAGGACTTTTAGTATGTTGTTATATACACCTTCACAAAGGTATGTGCAAAATTTCAGCTTATGATTTTTTTTCGGGTTTAGCTCCTTTTTTTTTTTTTTTTTTTTTTTTGTCTAATTTGACTGGATATGTGGGCAGAAAGCGAAAGCTAATCTTGATGTATATCTCTTTGGTAAAGATTTCATAGATATGCTTTCAAAACTGGGCACTAGAGAGTAGTTTGTGTTGTTCTTGCGCCCATTTGTTGTCATTGCGTTTCAAAACTTTCAAACGCTTCTCCTGAAAACTTAGAAATTTTGGGTTATGTCATTCTTGAAACAAACAGGCAATATGATTTATTTTCAGGGGGTGTATTTAGTTCAGCTTAACTGGACGTCAGGAAACACACTGTGGATTTAATATCCAAGAAGTAGAAATGCAGTACCCCTGCTCGTCGACATGAAGCGGAACTATTATTATTATTAATGTCCTCTTCGTATGAGAAACGCGAAAAAATGGATATTATTGAGAGGTTGATCGGGATAAAAATATATAACCTACTACGAGGAGGTATTCAAAAGTTTTATTATCATAAAGAAGTTATACAGATATTTACATGAAACTTTTTGTGCGTAATCAGTCATTTCTATGCATACTTGTGCTAATATCAAATATGTGTCTAAAGTATTTTTCTTTCCACAGGCTGTGGAAGACATCAACCTCATAATAACCATAATCGAAGCCTAAAGTGTCATAAAATTCCTGCATTTGAAAGGCACACACAGAACCACAGACGCGTTAGTTGACACGAAAAGATGCATAACTTATGTGATTTCAGCAAAACGTTTAGATGCATAATTTGTAAGCATGCAACTAAATGCATAATGAAAATTGTGTTAATTGATGCACTTGTGTGCATAAAATTCATTATGCAGGTAAACGTTTTGCTAAAATCACAAAATGTTATGCATTTTTTGTCTCCTACTGAAGCATATACATGCATTAATTGAAACAGTGGTTTGTATCGCTGGTTGCATATTTCCTAATATATACAGGATTTCCAAGGGTGTGGAAACGATTAAATAAATTTAGAACACTACTAAAAATAAGTAATCGAGGCTTTTTGGGTAATGCAGGACAGAGTGCAAATATTCCATATTACATAAGAGCCTCTACAGCCATTTTGGAAGTTGCCATACTGGATTTGAGTTAATTCAGTGAAATATGGACTTTACGATACGCTACTATTTTTTAAATAAAGTGTGATTTTTAAAGACATTAATAAGATTGTTTTCTATATTATTTGTTAACGAAATTTTGATCACTTAGGTGTAGAACATATACAAAAACTTGTCATTGTAAATTTGTGATCATAATTTTGTTCAGGATGCAAACAAGCAGAGAGGAAACTACCACACTATCGTTACGAAATCACACCTTATTTCAACAAATGTACCGGATCGTAAAGTTCCCATTTCACTGAATTAATTAAAATCCAGTATGATACCTTCCAAAATGGTCGCAGAGGCTCTTCACTCTGTCATGCATCACACCAATAAACCTCAATTTCATAGTTTTGGTAGTGTTCTAAATTTATTCCATCGTTTTCACACCATTGACAACCCTATATATCAGATGTGCAATATACAATTATCCCACTCAATTTATGAGACCAATCTAAACTACTTCCCAACAATTATTTGAGAAAATAGTTACAAACATAAGGGCTTCAAATAGTATACCTTGCAAGTCAAAAAAGGAAAAGAACTCAATTTATTATACCTAGGTACATAGCTTTTTGTTTTATAGGTGGCTCTACAAGAGCAGTTTTGCCATTTTCACTAAACCTTAAAACCCCAATTATCTTTGGTAAAATAAAAGAACTTGGGTCAATGTTAGAAAAATCGTACCGATAGCAAATCTAGCGATGGGAAACACAAAACTTGACAGAGTAAAAAAAAAAAAAAAAAAAACGTGGAAATTACCAACTCAGATTCTATTTTGCATTATAAGTCAAACTTTGTACGTCTATGTTCTCTGAATCTTTCTATCGCTTTTTATGTGAATGTATTTTAACATACTAATTTATGCCCGTTTGGTCTTTCCCCGTTTCGCCTTATGCCCTCAAAACATTTTGACATACAACCGATAAGGATGTTATCTTAAGGCGGAAAAAGAATTCCCGTTTGGCCTTTTCCTGCTTAACCTTATAACATACAAGGGAATTTTCATTTTGTTTCTGTAATAAAGAGGGATTTATCTTATTCTCAACTGCAACGTCTCTTCTATTCCAGACAAATTAAACTCAAATATCTTAGAAGAACATAAATTTTATTATCACACCCGAAATACCATATCAAGTTTCTATGTTGATATAATATGAAATAGCATCAATATATGAAATTACATCAATTTCACTGTTCTTAAGTCTATCTTTTAGGCGGTGAATCCTGTCATCAAACCGTCTCTACTTTAGCTTTCTAAGTGTTCCCTGATAACCCACTTGAAGAAGTACTCGCAATCTTTCATTTTCACGTTGCTTGTCTTTCATTAATTCAATGAAAGAATGTATGCCTAAGTGATCCCTTGATGCCTTTCTTCGTAATTTGACGTGCCACTGTTCTGCATTGTTAGTCATTCGTTCTTGATCGTTTTCAAAGTGATTCCACAAATCACTGCAAATAGGTAAAAATACATCATTAGCACATTAAAAATTCAAAGGATTGCAGGAGAATCTACGTTGGAAAGTCGATAGCAAAATTTTGGGTGAACCTAATTTATTTCTTTTGTAAATCAAAAGAATGTGTTCTTTTGATAATTTACAAATCAGTGAATGCAGAATCTTCAATACATGCACATCGCAAGAAAATCTATATTACACTTTACATGAGGTGTTAATGGAAAAAATGCTATACTGTAGAGTGCTCGGAATTTAGCTTAATTAATGATTTAATAATAATAATAATAATAAAAACTTGCACTAAACACCATCTATTTGTGTAGGAAAGAAAAAATACTTACAGAGAAAATAACGTGTCACCATCATCCAGCCAAGTGTCTACAAGATAATCATGGAACTCTTCCTTACATAGAACGTCAGGCGCATCTTCTTGCAACGTACAAACACTACACCTAAATGGGAAGTTGGTACCAGAGGCAGTGCTGCTGCATGTTGAATCCATCTTTTCACTTCAGTGTTCTCTTTGTACAATTGAGAAAGTTCTAACTGCTGAACCTTCCTCCAAACAGACTGAGAGAAGTGGAAGGAACATCCTGTGATTTTAACCAGGAAATACTTTATTTATAGCATTGATTGCTACTTTCTTAAGATCAATAGAAACTTCTTTCAATTTGAAACGCAGTCCAAATTTCTCAGCTTCTTCCCTGATTACCTCCAGTAATCTTACATGTGTCTCTTGCTTTTTACTGGGAAATATGCAGACGAGGAGAACAAACACCTGGCCGAAATATTTTCCGTGCAGGATGTACATTTGGGAGAAAAGACAAGGTACAGTTTTAAGTGTCCCATCCATTACAATTCTGTCGCACTGACACAGAATCTCCAAAGTTCCAACAGTGCCGAAAACCTGTTGAAGATAGAAAGACTAGAATAAATAACAGACATTCTAAAGAAAATGCTTTAATATTAATATTCTTACTCCTATTACTATTGTCATATCAGATTTTCATGATTTCAAAAAAAAAAAAAAAAAAAAAAAAAGGAAAAAAGAAAGTAAGAAATGACAAACTATTATCTTAATTACTAAAATATAACTTACAAGAATTCTACTGGTGTCATCGCCTTCATCCCCCAATAAAAGTTTTTGCCGTCGTGCGTTTCGCTCCACGATCCTTCCACATTCAATTTACTCAATCTTTGCGATAGTGGTGCCGGTTCATGCTCCTACGTTATATAGAGAGTGTTTGACGGCACCAAAAATAGGGACAACACATACAGTTTCACCACAGTAATTTCCCTTAGCAATCTTCTTCCTGGAGAGAAGAAAATACATTCATTTTAAACAACAGCAACAAAAAGAAAAAAAAGTCATACTTTCCCTCGAGAAAGTAAAGACAGACGGAATATTGCTTAACTACGACCGGTTAATTGTGTTACACTATAAATAAAAAATAGACTATGTATTTGTGTGCTAGCTAGGATGCCATTTAAGAAAAGTTCCACATCTAAAGTTCTAAAATAACTTTTGGAGAAGTTGCAAGAGTAAATATTAGAAACATGCAGAGAAGCTTCAGTGTCAAAATTACTTATACCTTATTACAACTATTATATATACTTACCTATATGTCTTAGTAATTGTTTATGTTCGTTCTTCCGCCGCTCTCTTCTTCATATGTGAGGTACAAATACAAGGTTACATGAGCAATTTTTTAAACAGTGACGCAGATAACAAAATTCTGAATACTTGCTTTGATTATACGCTATTCTGTTCGTTCAAACGTAAATATACTAGCCTTACAAATGTTTTCCAAAATGACACTAAATTTCCCTATCATAACTTGAAAACTCCCTTCGCTGGTGTAAGGCGAAATGGAAAGGGCAAACGGAAATTCCTGTTTCGCCTACTATCTTAGCATCATAGCCTGAAGTAATGAAAACAGGCACAAGGCCAAACGGGAAAAGGCCAAACGGGAAGACACCCAAAGTTTCATTTTAAAATCATCTGAAAGAATTGTTCACTTACATTTCCCTGTTTTTAAAGATATATTTTGCAAACGAACAAATACGTGGACGTTTCGAATTAGGTAGAAAAATATGAAAATTGTTCTTGTGATGTATAATTACAATGTTCTAAAAAAGTTATATTTCTGGGATAAAAGTCTGTATGTCTATAGTAATTTACCATATTAAATTCAAATCTGAAATCAGAATTTCGATATCAGGGTTACTTTCTCAGTAATATAGGATTTTACGTAAGTACACGACGCATATTCTGAAAAAAAAAATGAAAATGGAACAGTAACTAAGACATTACTGGTTTAGCCTTTAGCATGTTTTCTAGTGGGTGTGTCTCTTGTCTCTACTGACACATCATCAGTAGCCTTCTGACATGCTGAGTTATGTTTCTTTTATTTTCCATTCATGAAACTCTGAATTTTAATTAAAAAGAAGTAACAGTCAGTTTAAATCTCATAATCAAATTGAATTCATTGGAAGAACATAACACTAGTGGAAAATCCTGTTAACCTCTGAAAAGTTAACCTGATAGTGATACCAGAAATTACATTTGAAATTTCCTTTCCTTATTATACGCTGTGTTAAAACGGTGCCATTCACATTTCCCTATCATGTCCCTGGAACGGAAAGTTTGAGGGGAAAAATAAGGCTTTTGGTAGAAAAAATCATTTTTTTCTATTTTGGGTCCCTCTGGAACACCCTGTGTTAACACACAGATCTCAAAATAAACTGAAAAATACTAAATGGTGAACGAAACGTTGTACAAAATTTCAAGCTTCTATCTTGAATAGTAAGGATGGGAGAAACAAATTACCAATCAGCTAAGAACATCCCCACAGTGGCCCAGATGACTCAAAAAGATTCGGATGTAATATAAAAATTTTCTGAGACATCCTAGGGTCATGTTTTACACTTCATTCTCATCAGAATAGAACAGTCTTTCAAACGGTACCATTCATATGTTTCCGTCATGTATCTGAGGCTGGAAAAATTGCAAAAAATGGGATTTTTGTTAAAATATCCCTTTTTTTAGCATTTCTGGACCCCTCCCCCCTGTGTTAACACACAGATCTCAAAATCAACTGAAAAATGTTAAGGGCACATTGAATATGCCTACAAAATTTCAAGCTTCTATTTAGAACAATAAGGTAAAAAAAATATATAACACATGTGCTAAGAATATCCCCACAATACCCCAAATTCCCGCATAAAACGGGAAATTTTCTAAGACATCCCTATTTATCCTAGGATCACGGTTCGTACCTCATTCTCTTCAGAATGGAAGGTACTTTCTAACGTTACCAATTACATGTCTTCATCATGTATCTGAGGCGGGAAAATCTCGAAAAAGGGATTTAATTAAATATCCCTTTTTAAAACCTTTTTACCCGTTTGAACACAACTTGGGGCACTGCAGAGATCTGAAATATATCTGCAAAATACTAAGGAGTACACTGAATGTATGTGCAAAATATCAATCTTCTAGGTGCAAAAGTAAGCCGGCCAAAAAATAATATGCCCACAGTACCTTAAATTCCCGTTTAAAACAAGATCTCAGGTAAAAATTTCCTGAGACATCCTTATTTATACTAGGATTATGGTTCGTACCTCATTCTCTCCAGAATAGTACAGCCTTTGAAGCGGTACAATTCGCATGTCTCCGTCGAGTATCTGAGCGGAAAAATTGAGAGAAAGGGAACTTTTGTTATAGGTGCAAAAGTAAGTCACCCAAAAAATAGTAAAAATAGGTCTAACAAAAAATTCTTTTGTTTTAAGTTATGACGCCATTACACCCTATGTTTCGACCCAGAAAGGCGTAAAACCATACGTAACGTGTTCTAAAACGCTTCCACTCTAGAAAAGAAGCTTTATTAGTACTTCTTAAATCGAATAATGAAAATACAACCCTAACGTATAAACATATACGATATATATAAAAGGGTTAATGATGTGCTACTGTTTTTAACCTTCAATTTATTTCCTGCTCAATGGTAGGCATACCCGTGTTTTGTCAATATTTACTTCAATATCACGAAATCGGGGCTTTTAGCCCGATACTCTAACCAAAACATAACAATTACGTGACCATGTGTGACTTTTAGTAGATACTCTACTATTTGTATGTGCAGGAAAAGGGGGCCGTTTTCTGTGTAACCTTGGAGGGCCCTATGAAAGATATGCATTAGTAGAAAGGAAAAATGAATGACCATGTACTGTAGAAATAGGAGAACCTGCTTCAACTTAGCAATTTGGCCGCCCTCGTTAGAGGGCTAATTCAACTTTGGGGGTCCCAGGCCCAACCCCCCAAGATCGGCGCCTTTAGTGCAGGACTACTAACTTATGCGAGCAAATGAAGTTTTTCTAAATAATCAACCTTCACCTAATAAGAATATTAAGTATTATTATTATTATTATTATTATTATTATTATTAATAATAATAATAATAATAATAATAATAATAATAATAATAATAATAATAGCGGTTCGGAGTTCACGCATGCATCGGATATATTTAATGAGAACCAAGCAGCCAGCACCATTTTTGATTTAAATCTGAAATTATTATCGAAATCATACGTACTTCTATGTAAATTGGTAGCATGAGCCACTTGCATGCACTCGTCACGAATTACTGGTGTGTTGATACTATGATTTTTGTCAAGTGATTTTTTTTTTTTTTACTCCTTGGAAATGAATCACAAGCAAGTGAGATCCCTTTCAGCATACAGTATGTACTGTAGTTAACCTAAATATTTGTTCACTCCTTTGTGGATTTGTGCAGGAAATGAGTTCCTTCTGAAAATCCCTTATGTCTTTGTCTCTTTTCTAGTTGCTATTTTTGTTTTGCTAACGGTACTTTTCTTAATAACTACATACTTCCACTACCTAACACAGTAATATCGTATTTTAATATACACTTACCTCCGTTTTTCTTAGCAGTCCTCTCCAGCACTAGACAAACGAACACACACAATAACAAGTCAGAATTCGCTCCATAACAACATGAAAACCAGTCGAGCATGCGCAGCAAGTGCTGGAGACTAGCTTCAAACAAAACACGACAGGTGACGCTCACATCAAGAAGAAATTCATCAGGGCAGATGCAAAAATCTGCATCAATCGAGTAATCTTAAACCACAATGCATTTATATTTCTCAAATGACCCGTTTTTTTTATTTTCGATCGTTCTCTCTGGTTGAAAATGCTGCGCATCAGTGACAAAAACGAAATTTATACATATTAACGCGCCATCTGATGCACGTAAATGTTTCAAATTTCCTATGATGCACTTCTAGTTCTGTGTGCAACAACGCTCGCCAAATCCACGACGAAATGAAAGCTATAGGGATGAAAGCGCATCATATGACATGGTTGTAAGGTGGAAGCGGAACTTTCAAAGTAGCCATATGTCCCTCACAGAGCCACGAGCGGAGAGACCCTCAATTAAGGATGACCTAGCCATGGTGAAGAAAGTGGAGGCTGTTATCACAAAGACAGAAAATCGACCATGGAAATGGTGGAGACTGGACTAAGTCCGGAAGTGCGTAGAGGATTATTCATGAGAAACTGCACATGAATTAGGTGTCTGCACGATGGGTTCCTCGCTTGTTGACACCTATTCAGAAGCAAACTCCATACAGCCCAAGCATCCGTTGTCACCGCCCACCGGTTAGACTATGAACTTTTGCCGCATCCACCTTATTCGCCTGATCTTGCGACAAGTGACTTCTTCCTCTTTCCCGAGATGAAGAAACCACTTCGTGGTCGACGATTTGACAACAGAGAGGATGTCATTTTCGAAGTGTAACAGTGGTTCTCGAGCAAAGAGGGCTTGAAAAAAGGTGAAGAAAAGTTGGTGAAAGTGTGTGACTGCAGGAAGACTACGTGAAGAAGAACTAATTTTGACCAATTACAGCGAGTATTGCATGTTTTTACTTTCATGGTTATAATTAAAACTTTGGGATACCTGTCGTAATTGTAGATAGAAAAGGTAACTAATTACCATAAAGTAATCCGTTTCGAGCTCTGCTATTACTGAGCAATATTTTAGAAGTAGGACTATTCTTAAGAGTAGCGCTTACATTACGAGCAATCTGAAAAAGTATCTTAGGGCTTATTTTCTAGGTAAGACTTAATTTTGAAGAAACACGGTATAAAAACGTGGAATCCTAAAAAAGTTAATAAGGAACAGTATAAGGTCACCTAGAATCGAATGTGTTTCTCCCACAGCAAATGCAAGAAACCAAACTAGTTAACGAAGATCTCACCAGTTCACTTTATTAGGGACTGAAAGCTTACAATTGATGTAAAGTGACGCACTGTCACTGAAAAAAATAAGTCAGTGTAGAATCGAATGAAACACGCAACTTCCTTTTTCAAAAATTTTCCTATTCCGAACATTAGTATATTTAACAATATTACCTGTAACCAGTGGCGTATTTAAGGGGGGCTTCCGGGCTTAATCCCCCTTCGATTTTTTTAGGTACTATTTTAAAGTAAATGAAATATCTTGTAGAATTTTCACATTTCCAGGAATAAAGTTAGCAAAGACCCTCCCGAAACAAAATCGTAAATACGCCACTGCCTGCAACATTTATAATTCAGAAAATATAAATACTCATTTTATGATATAGGATAGATTTAAGAGTTAAAGAGAATCAAGGCACATGAGGCTCCTCTTGCCACTCCTATGCTCGTGAATAGACCATTAAGAAGTTACGTCATAAACTGTACTTGCTATCATTTCGATTTGTTATTTTAAAAGAAAAATGCGCTAAAAGTGAATTTAAGACAAAAAGGAAGATGTAATAATATTATTATTATTATTAATAATAATAATAATAATAATAATAATAATAATAATAATAATAATAATAATAATAATAATAATAAATTATACTTTTGGTTGCTAAATCCGTAGTTATGTCAGGCAGTTATGTCATCTGTTTATTGTGTTTTTCAGATGTAAAGCATCACGGGCAGTAGCCAATGCTGTGCGATATTCCGCGCGGTGTTGCCGGATTTCGGACTCCCCTTTCCCTTCTCGCTCTTCCTCTAGTTGAGATTATTACACATACATTGGCAACATTATTCACAATGTAAATATACTATTCCAGCAAACTCAAAGATTTTGGCTGTGTATCCTAGAAGTATATATAGCAACTGAATAACCTACCTATTAACTTATTCCAGTGGAACTGCTAAACGTTCGTCTTCAACACTACTTTCACTATCGTCTATGTCAATTAATATTTCGCCATTGTCTGAATCTGACTCTTGTAAATTTTTTATTATGAGTTCCAAAAATTGTAAACACAAAAAATAATTCTTCGAGCTTCACTTCGTAGCACTTTTTTTTTTTTTTTTTAAAGAAAATTCCGCACTTGTACTCGGTTTCCTTAAAGACATTGTCAACTATAATTTTGGAGAACAAATGAACTACCACGAAAGAAAGCAACCTAGACACTGATGAATTCTGTGTATGCTAGAAGAAGAGAAGTTGCGTTCCTACACACACAATCAGCTCCTTTGCTTCCATGTAATAACATACTCTTATACTTGATGTAGGTCTCACAACAACAATCCATCTGATTCGTAAGCAACACGATATGGTCGAGTTTGTTTTGGGTTACAATAATTTATGACACCACTCAGACGTCTGGTGCTTTTGCGTCCCTGCTAGAGGAGTAAAGAAGGAGTACGTAATTGGCCACACATACGTAAGGTATTGAAACGAAGAAAAAAAAATCATACTGCGTTTCTTCTGTCGAATAAGGAAGAATCTTGCATGAAGGCAATTTCAAAACAATATTACGAATGTCCCATACCTTCTGTTCTTCCACATGAGCTCCCGCCGGGAATCGAATATATATATATATATATATATATATATATATATATATATATATATATATATATATATATATATATATATATATATATATGAATCAAATTGCAGAGGCTTGTTATTTAATTCCATCGCTTACTATTCTCAAGGGTGTAGAAACGGGGGAAAAGCGGGCCTTGACTTTCCAAACTATTTCCAGCCCCGAAATGAGGTTCATCTAGTATATGTTTAGTAAACTTATTTAATAATTAATGCAAATTAAGAACGTTTATAATAAAATAAGATTTTTAAAAAAAGAAAAAAGAAAACATCATCAATACAGTTTCTGTACCTAATTACAAGGACGCTGATTCGCAGTAGCGCGAGAAGTCAGCGTGCAGAACTGCTTGTCGCGAATTGTCAACACCGCTCAAAGCCAATTGGACGCCGCGTAAAGCCAACTCAAGGCCATGCCGCTTCTCATCTGAAATTGGGGGGGGTGCACTCAGATGCAGAAAGCATATATGATGATTTTAAGACAAATTGCATTCAAATTATGCCTAATATTGCACATTTACAAATAAAATGAGGGGCCCTGGCTCCCTCAGTCCCCCCAGGATATCTCACTACTATATTATTGCATAATAATATCTGAGTTGATATTTTTTCGAGTTTTTTCCTTTTAGTATTTTAACCTACATAAACACAAAGTCGGATAAACAGACTGCTAGAAACAGCATTTGTTTTCTTATGAATAGCTTATTGATTTATCTCTTACAATCCGCTTTTCAACTTCAGTACTGTTAAGATCCGTCTTTTGTTAAGGTAGCATCGAGGAAACATAATATGTGTATAGTATACATGGTGAGTTAAAATGCTTTCATATTCTGAAAGAGGTTATTTGTTCTGTTTTTAATGTGTGAAAAGCTTTCCTCCCCCTGAAAGTAATGTTCCCCTAGAACAACCTGTTGGTTACACCCCTGATTATCCTTTAATAAAAGTTGAGTTCCATTTCCAAATCGAAGAAAAATCCACTGGAAGTTAGACGGGACTCAACGCTCGTTTTACTAATTGTTTTATATGGAAACCTTTCAAAGAGTGTATCATGACAACCAGTTATCATAAAAATATGTAGTTTTCACGTATGTGTTCGTAATTCTTTTCTCTACTTCGTAAAGTGAGCAGTTAATGTGCTAATACAATATTTCTAATAAGCGCCTCTGCTATTGTCAAGATTCGCAGTAGCGCGAGAAGTCAGCGTGCAGAACTGCTTGTCGCGAATTGTCAACACCGCTCAAAGCCAATTGGACGCCGCGTAAAGCCAACTCAAGGCCATGCCGCTTCTCATCTGAAATCTGTTGTAGTTGAGTATTAAGAAATGTTACACTTTTTGAATGGTCATTATCGGTAGTGTTGAAGTACCCTACCGTGACAGTGAAACATATATAACTATTCTATCAGACTTTGTTTTCATATTGTTAAACTAAACACAACAAGACACTGAGCAAGACTATGTGATATATATATATATATATATATATATATATATATATATATATATATATATGTGTGTGTGTGTGTGTGTGTACGTATGTATGTATACAGCGTGTATCAAAAAGAATCATCCGGTTTTAAACAATAATATCTATTCTGTCTTTTTTCAGAGATGTGAGTGAACAACGTACTGTTGGAAAGAGGAACATGTCTAGTTGTACATGGTTTCCGCTAGGTAGCAGCAGTGTGCTTGAGTGAACGCCCACTACGGTTCTGGTTAAAATAGCATCTGGCCAACAGAAAGCGTTTTGTGTACTACGTTTTGCGGAGTGCAAGTCAGTGATAACTGTTCAGCGTGACTTTCGTACTAAGTATGGTGTGGATCCTCCTACTGCACAGAGCATTAGACGATGGCATGAACAATTCCGAACAACAGGTTGTTTGTGTAAGGGAAAATCACCGGGACGTCCTCGAGTGCCCGACGCAGACGTGGAGCGCGTCTGTCAATGTTTTACACGCAGTCCGCAGAAATCCGTTCATCGTGGAGCTCGACAGCTCAACATGCCCTCGATGTCCGTCTGGCGTGTGTTGCGTTGTCGTTTACACATGAAACCATACAGAATTCAGCTACTGCAAGCTCTTTGTGAAGGTGACAAAGAACGACGTATGGAGTTTTGTAATTTCATTCTTGGCAAGATTGCAGAGGATGACAGTTTTGTTCAACGATTAGTGTTTAGTGACGAGGCAACATGCCATTTGAATGGAAATGTGAACCGCCATAATGAGCGAATATGGGGAACGGAACACCCACATGAAGTTGTAAAACATGAGAGGGACTCGCCAAAAGTTAATGTGTTTTGTGCAGTTTCCCGAAAAAAGGTGTACGGCCCATTTTTCTTTGCCGAGAACATTGTGACGGGGATAACCTACCTTGATATGCTTGAGTACTATATTTTCCCACAGTTGGAGACTGATTCGAATGATTTCATCTACCAACATGATGGGGCACCACCACACTGGCATGGGAAAGTGCGGGATTTTTTAAATCGGACGATTCCACAACGATGGATCGGTCGCACTGGACCAAATGATGCAGCGTTACATTACTGACCTCCAAGGTCATCTGACCTTACTGTATGTGATTATTTCTTGCGGGGGTTTATAAAAGACTCCGTTTATGTGCCTCCGTTACCAAGCACATTGAATGAACTGCGACATCGCATAACAGCAGCTGTGGAAGCTGTAGCTGAAGACATGCTAGCTGCAGTTTGGGACGAATTTGAATCCCGCATGGACATATGCCGTGCATCTCACGGGGCCACATTGAACACCTATGAACAGGTGCAATAAAAACTTTTTGAGTTTCACTCTCATGCAAAACAAAAACTATTTGTATATGTTTATTAGTTTCAGAAATACAGACTTGCCAAAGTGGATGAATCTTTTTGATACACCCTGTATATATATATATATATATAAACACGTAACAGTTTCAACACACTAATTTTGTCTTCATCAGACTTCCAGTTCTTAAGTGAAGGAGTGGATGTCTGATGAACACACAGTATGTTGAAACTGTTATGTGTTTGTATGTTTTTCATATATTTATATCACATAGCCTTGCTCAATGCGTCGTTTAGTTTGAAATATATAATAATGTCTTCCTCCCTGGTTCTAGTGACTAACGTGAGTACCTTTGATAAAAAAAAAAAAGGTCCTATGTTGGAGTCCTGTGAACAGGAACACACTAGAGTAGATCAAATTCCACGTACGTAGCCTCACTACTAAAAAAAAAACTGTAAACAGAAATCATTCAGTCTATCAACTGGAAGTATAATGAGATGCTATACAATGTCGGGTCGATCGGATGTATCCTTCATTCTGTTGAACTTCATACTAGGCAATACTGTTATCATTTAATGCATAAACTACTCATCGGAATTCAGAATTGGAATCATACACACCAAAGATGCTATTGTGTTAACACAACAAGAAACAAGGATATAAATTTTACAGGATTTACAAAAAAAGACACAAAATAAAAATTAGGGAAATTATGCATTAAATTAATATATGTAAAAATGCAAAAATCTTATTCAGTTTTAGAATAAAACCATTTTATCTCTAACCATCTAAGTTATTCTCGGAATTCTAATTTTAGAGTTCAATAGCGTTATTCACCCAGTGGTAATAGGTTAGCAGATGCAGAAACTCCAGCTTTTGCAGTCTCCTTTTCTCGTTCAAGGTCTTCCCCAAACCACTCACTCAATCAGCTCCTTCGACTGGGAATCGCATTGTTCCAAGAAGTTCGTCTGTAATTAAGAACAACCAAAGAAGGAGTAGTTGGTGGGAACCGGATTCCCTTAAAGAGGAAGAAATCTCTTTTTTTAACCCTTTCCTCTTTGTTGCTACGTTCAATCCTCAATTTTTCATTAAGAATTGAGAAAATGATCGGGAAACTTGATGATTGTAGACGGTTTGAAATGTAGGACTTAAAAGCAAAGTGATTTTGAAAGATTTATATATTTTTCTAATATGTTAAAGATGTTCAGTGTTGAGCAACTTAACTAAAAGATTGCAAAACATTAATATTTATCATCATTTACAGAAGTACAAATATGTGTGTTACCATTACTTCACGTAAATTGAGAAGTTCCCACATACTTTGGACTTTGAGTTAACTTCTTTGCTTTGACAGATGAATTGTTCTTTCAGTATATCGTCGCTGCGCTTCGAAGAACCGCTACGTGACATTTTCGTCAAAAATTAGTTATGACGTGCAAATAAACCAGAAAGCTGTCATGCAGTGTCCCTCATAATGTCATAAGTTAATATTCAATTGTTTCGACACAACAATGGAAAATTATAGATTTATGTTTTAGGCTTGTGGTTCTCATCACGTACGCATTTATTAATGTATACAAATCCTCTATGTGCTTATAAAGGCGCAAAAGGTGCTACGTAAACACAAAAATAGTAATATAATACTTTTGAAGCAATCTACAACAACGTGCAGTGCGGTGCGTAATATGCAGAACCAATTTTATTACATATTTCAAGTGTGTCCGTGTACTTGGCAAAATTTTAAGAGTTCGGAATATTGTTTTGCTCATTGTACTATCACTACATGCCTCATAAAATAAATTTTATTTCTCAAACAATGTACTCCCTAGATTTCATTTCCTCTTTTACTTGCAGTACTATTTTTTAATTCTGTCATTGTTTTGTTAATTCAAGACTACCAAACAACTATAGGCAGGGGTAATAGTAAATCTAAAAAGGTAAGAGGACAGTAGGTAGCGGCGTGATTGCCCATCTTTGCCCATTGTATTTTTTTAAGGAACTGGGGGGACACCTTACATATTTTTTGGAAGTGAGGGGACGACGACCCCTGCGTTCTCCTTCACTTTTATACCTGACTGTACGCATAAGTACAGAAACCTCTATAAGCTGTTATGTGTGCTTATCTGTTGACAGATATCAGAGCAAAAACTGTGAGAAACAGCGACAGGCCATTATTATTATATGGTTTCAGTACTGCGAAAATAGGATCCATTTTAGACTTACATTTTTCTATCAGAGCCGTAGGCGGTAAAAATCTAGCACTACAGGGTGACCCAATAAAACCTTCCATATTTTAAAAGCTAATAAAACAAAAAGCTATTCCAGATGGAATGTTTACTCAATATATATAATGGTTTTGAAAACAATTTATAATTACTGTAGGTTGTAGTGCTCCAGGTTAGCACTGAGTATACAGACATCAATCGTAAATCTGAGCCCAAAAGCTTATTTCTTTACATGCCGTATGACTGGAGCCTGGCGAAAAGCTCTAATTCCGGCACCTGAACAGAAAGACCAGGAAGAAAATTTAAGAATTAAGTATATACACAAAATTTCAAAATTAAACAATTTAGACTAAGGACTATAATCTTCTTTAAAATTTAAGGTATATCTGCAACGGAACGATTTAATATTAACGATAAGAAGATTTAATTGCATGGCAGAGGCAAATATGATAAGCTGCTGAGAAGCTATTTTCTTCGAGGAATGTCTGCCCCGACACCGTTCTGCCACGTAATTAAAATGATCTGCTTTTGACATGCTTATGTGTCATAGAGTGCGTTCGTAAGCAAAAGTATCGTTAAGCTAAGAGCAAATTGAACTTCTATGACAATGTAATTCCCCGACATACCCTTGGCTTGGAGTCAAGGATAGTTTCTTCTCTGAAAAGAAAAAACATGCAATTTAGTTGAGTCGATGATATGCATGCAGTTAAATGATGTATATGAATTTGAAAGTTAAATAAATACACACATATAAATAATGAGGGCATAAGAGTAACAAAATAAATAATTTAATTAATAATTTAAAGTCATGCCTTATATTATAAATAATTTAATAAAAGAAGAAATAAGAAAAGCAAGGGAAAGAGATAGGAAAAAGGAGAATGCCTAAAATAAATACTTACCTGATACACGCTGAAGAGGAATCCATTGATTCTTGTAGTCGATGAAACACCTAGGAAGAGAGACAAGGGAACGCTACCTGAAAGAAATAAAGAAAGATTAAAAGACGAAATACGAACAGCTTAGCCTAATGTTTCTTTACATAATATAAACTTTTAACTACTGTAACTAAGATATGCACAACGTGAAGTAATGCATGTAATATGTCGCGAGGACGCTTACGTGTTTATCCACTTACCTTGCAGATGGGGCAGATCTTGCCTTCATGTGGAGTGTTGTACTATATTGGGCGGAAATGTGGACATTACGTAAAAGTGATGAAAATCGACTGGAAGCCTTTGAAATGTGGGTGTGGAGAAGAATGGAAAGATTTAGTTGGGTCGAGCGGAAAACGAATGAGAAAGTGTTAGAAATGGTGGAGAAGAACAGAACACTTTTAGATATTATTAAGAAGAGGAAGAGAAACTGGTTGGGACATTGCCTAAGAATAAATTGCATCATGAGGGACGTCCTAGAGGGTATGGTGGCGGGAAAGAAAGGGAGGGGGCGAAGGAGACTACAATTAATGGATGATATAAAGACAGAAAGATCATAGTGAAAAAGAAGAGGTTAGCGGAGGACCATGGAGCATGGAAGCTTCTCAGCTGCGGGAAGTGACCTGCCATCAAGGGCAGAAAATCTATGATGATGATGATGATGATGATGATGATTGCTGATGGAATGTATGTAGACGAGACTACTTGAATTGAAGGGCCCTCTGCAATAACAAGGTAAGTCGAGTTACCTCGATTCCTGGTAAAAACATAGGTAAAGAAGGCGTGTGGACTTAGTTTCCTTTTCCGTCACCTCTAGTGCATATTCGAAGAGTCTGTTTTGAGAAAAACGTAATATTAATCTGCATCGAGTCGCCGTTTCCCGATGCGGATAACAGAGGACGCCGCTGTTTGCGGTCAGTGAAGCAAGCACTGGTAGATGCGAGGAGGCGACGCAACATGTCTGTAACTTTCTTTTCAAGGGTTGGTTCAAGTGAAAGCACTAGTACGGAGACATACTTGACCATTTTGTTTCGAAATGGAGAAAATCGAAGCAGTCGAATCAGAATGACAAAAGTGAAAGAGATGGAGGAGAAAGATAAATCGTAAACTCTGACAAAGAAATTTAGCAAAATCAGAGCGAAATGCAGTGTTTTGTTTCTTTCTTCGATGTTAATATGGAAACTCAAACAATGCTGTCAAAAATCCGGATATTGGAATATTCGGGCTTTGAAAAGATCGAATTCTGGATATCCGGATTTAGATTTAAATTTGGATTTCAGATATCGGATTTGGATATCAAAGGTCATGGTTTGTAATTCGGATATCTAATCCGAATCCGGTTTTCGAATTTACTAGTAAATTGGGCAAGGGAGAAGGGGATGAAAACCACCCACATGGATCTGTGTCAGTTTCGGAAACGTATAGTGGTGTAGGAGAAAAAGTTATTCCGTGCAGGCACCACAGTGGAAACCATTCTGTTCTTCCTCAAGAAACCAGCCAAACGGGAATCAAGAATTCAGGGAAGAAGGATGTGGAAACTCTGCTACGATTTGTTACTCTTGCCTAGCAACCGTTTTACAAGAACGTGCGGAACACTGCTGGTATTATTATTATTATTATTATTATTATTATTATTATTATTATTATTATTATTATTATTATTATTATTATTATTATTATTATTATTGTTATTGTATCTGTGCTCCAGGATTCTGAATCTGAAATGTACTCAGAGCAGTGCAGTTTCCGTATTGATATTTTGTATTATCGTGTGTTGCGATACATAAAGGTTGTCACACACGTCGTTATGTGTTGCTACTTTCCTTTTTCTTTTCACTATTAGTTTAGGTTATGCAATAACAAGGTAAATGCTCGTTTTTCCACCTTCGTTTTTTATTATTCGGTATTCACCATTTTATGCTCCAAAGCACAGACCAGGCGCTACTCCACTTTTCTCCATAGGCATATATACACAGATTTACTCCTGGTAACTAGCACATTGCACTTTTAAGTTTAAAAGCTTTGTAACTCAAAACTTCCATTTTTCACTTATCTTGTTATTGCAGAAGGCATTTCAATTCCACACATTTGTAACTAATTCAGTTTTACAATACATGATCAATTGAAAATTTAATATTGTCATCAAATCATTTCACGGTTTTAGAATAATTGCATTTATTGGCTTACGCTAAGTTCGTCACAGTGTTTGTGAAATTCCGTGCGATGATAACCAACGCCTTCCTTGTGATCCTCATTCAATCAAGAACCCGGACATTGCATTACCGATGCGTAATACAAGAAATTTCTAGCTATAGCTGACGTATTGACCTTCGTTCATTGGTCATTGTAGGGGATTGTACCTCGTGATATGTTTTACAGGAATAAGGGTACCCGTTAAAGAACAACGTCAGTTAACATCTGTAACGTGACACATGGTAGAACATTGGATACCTTGTGACGACGGTAAGTGGAGAAGACGTACGACATAAAGTACACCCACGCATATGGAGGGAGAGTAAGTAAGAACCGTAAGTGTAAATGAGGAAGAAGCTATAACAAGGTATTCTTGTAAAATTCTTGTTACACTCTCCATAAGAAACCCAACACAGCTACAGCATGCCGACCAGAATTTTTTCTACGTTGTTCGGAATTTCTCGACCCACTGCAAGATAGTCGACCCACAGGAACATGTTCATTACGTGGAATAGCAAATTTCAAATGAAAAAGGTCTTTGCAATGTAATCATAGAACTGCTGCTCTTGAAAAAACATTTCCATTGCGTACACGCTATTAGTTCCTGACCAAACCATAATGATGAATGAAAACGGCAGGAGAGTGATGAGCGGAAGAGAAGTTCCCCACTTCTCTTGCCTCTCCTCTGACAGCGCTAAAGGTAATCAAGGGGGAGGAAGGTTCTATTCGATATTATTGACAATAATTGCATTATAAATGGTTAAGTCAGGGATGCAAATAACCACTCGCCCACTCGCTCGGGGTGAGTGCTTCATCGATGCGGGCGAGTATTTAATATCATAACGAAGGTAGGTTGGCGTGTGGGACCCGGGAGCTCATGTGGTTCGGATTCCACGTTAATCAGTAGGTCCACGTTTCATATAGCCTCCCTGCTGAAAGGAACGCTAAACTACAATCAACTCAACTCTATTGTGAGATGTGGGCTGGTGGTTTTTTTCTTGGGCGCATAAAATTTTGTTGCTTATTTGCATCACTGGGTTAAGTCATTTTAACGCACAACAGAACAGAGTAATTCAAACCTCAACAAAGTAATTTTCATACTGTTTTCAATACCATTTTGTTTTTGAATAAACTAGTTTCTCTCTGCAATAGTTTTTTTTTGGGGGGGGTATTAGCCTTTAAAATGTAGGAGGTCTGATTGGGCCACCCTAACCTTCCAGTTTGAAATTTCATTTCGTAGAACATAAACAGCAAGAAATAGTAAGAAATGATTTCCATTCGTATTGATTCAGCGTTCTAAAAATAGCTTATATTTCACCTCAGCTTTGTTCTGGCACAGAAACCAGAGGTAGTAAACGATAATCCAACTTTCAGTTTTAATACATATTTCCATACTGTGATAATTCTAATATATAGCAAGAAATGTTTTCTGTTCTATACAATACACACAAGGAAGAAGTTGAAAGGAAAGTAGAAAGTTGAAGAAAGTGTTTGGAAGATAGAACCTAAAAATTAGTAGAAAGATAATTGAATATCTCGAGTTTAATGTCAAGGAAATGGGGAATAAGGCTACAAGGAGAAAGTGAAATTTTTTAAATATTTAGGTTCATCAGTTGCCAAAAATGGTGACCTGAGCGTGAAAATAACACATAAAATGTTAAGAGGGATGGCGAAATTGGAAGAGCGTGTGTGGCGTTCTGTGTGACTGCAAAATGACGATAAGGAATAAAGAGGTGATTTGCAAAATAGTGGTTAGCTATGTTGTGTTGTTACATGATTGTCCCAATATCTTGAACTAATTCCTGTTGCGTTGCGAGGTCCTTGCCATTAACGATAACAATCGCATGATGTTCTTCCATCACTCCCACTGAATCTGTTACAGATTCTTCATTTTCTACTTATAGTGACTCACAAAGTTCATCTTGTACAGTTTCTTCGCAAACTACACCGCACTGATTTTCTTCCCTCGACACTATTGAGACTACTACACTTTTTGGTTTTGGTAAATTTATACCAGATGTCCGCAAACAGTAGCCTAACCTAACCTAATGTAACGTAACGTATCTAATGCTTACTCTCCTCCCCAGACTGACTTACAACACCCTTTTCAATGCAAATGTACTTTTAATATGTCCGATTCCTTCATCTGTATGCAGGCCGACTATTTCTTATATCAAATTTGCGACCACAATATCCATTAAACATTATCTAACAGTAAAATATACAAAAAAGTAAACGTACCTAGAAACAGATTGATTAGTTAATTTAGTCCCCACTGCGTAACTTTTCAACAAACTCATTCATTCATTCTATAATAGGTCTAATAATAATAATAATAATAATAATAATAATAATAATAATAATAATAATAATAATAATAATAATAAACTCCTTTTCTTCAACATTAGGCGTAGTCGCATTGGCTTTATTTTCTGATACAGCAAGGATTCTGTATGGGCTACGACTTGAATCATAAATACGTAACGCAAACATTGACTCTAAATGTTGTTACCACTGACTACGTGAGGTTAGGTTGTTTGTTTGAATTCTGTTATAATCAGTTGGTAATTGCGTACAGTAAATTGTTAATGTACAACACACATATGTTTCTGAAGCAACCTGTTTACACTATTTTTTGCCTTCTGAATACCCAGAAGTCGGTTCGGTATACCTGACCATTGTCACTAAATAATTTTGACCAGAAAAAACAGATTAGTTAATTTAGTAGTCATGGCAAAATTGATAATCAATATTTTTTTTTTTGACCAAGTAATCTAAGTATTAATGACTAAACATATTGGGCATAAATGACCAAATATTTGGTTTAACTAAAGAAATACATTAACCATATAACCCGACCAAATAATTATGGTATTCCTAACAAAGTCCTTTTATTCAATGTGAAGACATTAAAACCGGCATCCGCAACAGAACTCAAGGCAATCTGCAAAAGGTTTGACGAACATAGGCATCTGTAAGTTACACATGAGGAGCACATTGAATGCCTTTCTGTTAATTAAAAGTTTTACAAACACAAAATACACTGTTAATTCTTTCAAATTTTACTATTTTGTTTTTAATATTGGTATGTGATTTGCGTTCTTATTGGACCGAGGTTGTGAAGAACATAATTCAGTATTAAGGTGGACTCCGAACCACAACCAGTCTAGTTGGCTGGTGCATAAGCAGATCATCATGCAAAATAAACCTTCACATTACAGTTAAATCTGTTCCTCATCATACAATCTCGCCTATAAAAGAGAACTGGATTACCGCTGCAGCTCCTTAATGTTGGTAAACATATAAATGAAATCGATCAAAGTTTTGTGTGCATACTTTATTTTAAGAATCAACAGAACTTGAGGGACACTGGAAACACACAGCTGCACTGTACCTTGGGACGGGATGTAAATCTTGCCACAACGATTGTAATAAGTAAGTGTTATTCCTAATTGATTCCATCGCTGTGACGCGTCTCTAGCTATGCACTGTGATTTAACATCGGAAGAAAGCTGCAGGCAAGGAAATGGACATCAGTAAAGGACGAAGCAAGAAAAGGTGTGAGTAGACTCCAATCTAGATGACGTGAACTGTACACTTTTATATGTTGAATAAAACCATTATTCAATCCTCCGTTATGTCGTTTATTAATCCCATATCAAGTGTCTACATTTAACCAAACTATACATGTTGTGCTGCATATAATTACATAGTGCAAAATCCATAATATTTCATAGGTTATATATTACGACGCCGGTGTAGTACATCCCGAGTAGGTAGAAGTGCAGTTTGTGCTTTATTTTTACGTAGATATGTAGTCGGTTTAATATGGGTGGTAACGAAGATTGCAGATTGTGTTTAAATAGCTTTAAATTTAATTTAAAAATTACAAAAGGCAGGAAACTATGTTGATTGTTTACATTGCAATGGATATGCGCGCGCGCATGTAACGGAAGTTGTATTTCTGGAGTGTGGCGGAACACTTAAACTGGTAAGTAGTTCGTCGCTTCATAAAGAAAATTCTAACGCATTGATTATTTTTCGTTGAATTTTTAAATATTAAATGGTAGTGAGTGTTGTGAAGTATGAGATCCATATTTCATTAAAATGATTTTTAAAGTGTAATTGCATTCAATACTTCGAGTGGCCTTGTCGTATGTATACGTGGCCACTGATCGAGCTTATCAGTGTATTAATGCGAAGTGTTTTAAGTAGAAAAGAACATTCCAGAAGTATTTAGCGCAACAAGTAGGCGTGAAAAATTGAGATCAAAAATAGCAGGTTGGATTCTTATGCGTATTTCAGTTTGTGACGGGTGCGAAATTAGTGAATATAGGCTTGTGAAAATAACATCAGACACAGAAGGAAGTGATGCTTTGACATTACAACAAAATTATGGAGTACTTCCACTAGGGAAATTGTATAAATCTTGTGGTAAGGAAGCTGTTTTCTTATAAGAAAGAAATGGGTTTCGTTGCCAGAGTAAGGTTGCTTAAGGGTATAATAAAGTAGAGTAGGGATATCTTTTAGTTTCTTCCCCAATCTTAGTAGTAGTAGTAGTAATAATAATAATAATAATAATAATAATAATAATAATAATAATAATAATAATAATAATAATAATAATAATAATAATAACGGGTTAGAAGGCCCGCACTGGTTGGTTTAGTTCTGTTCTCGACATAACTATAACTAGTAGTAGTAGTTGTTGTTGTAGTAGTAGCAGGGGTAGTACTAGTAGTAGCAGTAGTAGTAGTAGTAGAAACGGGTTAGAAGCCCCGCAGGGGTTGGTTGGGTTCTGTTCTAGACATAAATATAAGTAGTAGTAGTAGTAGGAGGAGGAGGAGGAGGAGGAGTAGGAGGAGTAGGAGTAGAGTAATATTAGAGAAGCAGTAGTAGATGTAGTAGCAGTAGTAGTAATAATAATAATAGTAATAGTAGTAGGAACGGGTTAGAAGCCCCGCAGGGGTTGGTTGGGTTCTGTTCTCAACATAAAAAGTAGTAGTAGTAGTAGTAGTATGATAATAATGATGATGATGATGTATGTATGAATATTCCATATTGTTGTGTTATTTGTATTGGTTCCTTTCTTGTGAAAGGGGGTAACTTGGTACAATGTTGATTACCAACATGTCATGTTACCACTTTTTCATAATAAGGTACCGATAATACATATACCACAACGATATGGAATCTCCATATATGCTACAATAGCCACACCAGCGTTGTAAAGTATTACCATTTCATATCCTCGGTATTTATTCAGTAATTTCTTTAACCATATTTCATATATATAGCCTTAGCAAGCAGAACCACATTCATAAGCATTAAATACACACTTCTTGTAAGTTATTAAACAAACACGTCGGAGATACATATTTCTGATTGGAGTTCACAGAGATAGGACGAAAGTTACTTGCTTGGATCAGAATCAGTTAAATTGAGTTGATTTTAGTTTAGCGTTCCTTTCAGCAGCGAGGCTATATGAGACGTGGAGCTACTGATTAACATGGAATCCGAACCATATGAGCTCCCGCCGGGAATCAAACCCGGGTCTCCCATGCCAAAAGCGCGTATGCTAACCGCTTAGCCACGAGGGAGCTCGCAGAATCAGTTAAAACTAGCAACTCATATTAACGTAATTCGTAGCTACAATATTAAACATTAAACATACGTGCTCCAAAATTACTTAATTATATTAGAATATCGTGACAAACTATGACAAATAATTATTATTGTCTTCGATACAATTAGAATCAATTATTGACGAGTAATCCTCATAAAATTATTTAACTTCAATCTTCATGAAAATCACGGAATAAAAATCATATCAAGAACTTTTTTATTTTTAAAAAGAGAATGAAAATGGCTCAGAATTTTAAGTAATTCTTGGCTAATACCTTGAATCAAGGTGCAGATAAAATATATGTCGGTCCAACCGAATTTGTGAAAGATCATAATAACATAATACAATCCTGAATAGACAAAGAATTAATCTAAACAAAAAACAATCTGTAACGTCCCGTTACAGAGCTGTAACTAATATAACACTATAACATAATCCTATTTTTCTTGATGGCGCATCGTTTTTCCTCTATATTATTAACAATGGAATATGCAAATCAAATCCCACAGCCTCCATTTGCTAGTTAGTTTATTTAAACCACAATTTAAAGCTTTTTTTATTTTTTCAATAATATCCTTTGGGAAATGACCATCATATCCCACTGCGCCGACAAATACATTTATACAATATTGAACACAATCCAGCTACGGAAAAATATAGATGAATAAAATGGGAAGTCAGATAGCTTCTGTAAACTATGAAATGAATGAGAAGGGGAATAAAAAGTAATTCTCACAATTTATCGTAGGCAGCTATGATTTCATACGCATTAGATTAGATTTTATATACCAGCTAATGCACCAAAGAGTTAATTTTTTTTAGCTGTACGATAAAAATAATAATTTTGTATATATTAGATTTGTAAGATTACAGCTTCCTGGTGGCTAAACTGCTCTCTCGCCTTTATTGAAGAAAACTAGAATTCGATTCCGGGAATAGGTACCTGGGTGCAGGGGTAAAAGTAGATCTAGAAAGGTAGGGGGACGCATGACGTCTCGCCATTCCCCATGCCTATCTTTGCCCATTTAATTTTTTAGAAAGTGGAGGGACGCCATAGATATTTTTTCAAAGAGAGGGATACCACATCCTCCTGCGATCCCCCTAACTTTTACGCCTGCATGGGTGTTGATTTCATGTACCTAGTTATATTCTTGTTTCATATAGCCTAGGTGTTCAGCAGGAGCACACTCTACTCAAATTTTAAACTTTATATATTGGCCT
This sequence comes from Thermobia domestica, assembly GCF_964235325.1. Classification (NCBI taxonomy): domain Eukaryota; kingdom Metazoa; phylum Arthropoda; class Insecta; order Zygentoma; family Lepismatidae; genus Thermobia; species Thermobia domestica. Next base: position 73,140,782 of record NC_137463.1, read on the forward strand.
ATAGACCTCTCTCAATAGCACATTTACAGTAGATCTACTAATCGTACTATTAAATCACAATTTAATATTAAAATTTATTGTACGTTATTTCCTTAAAACTGGTTGGACAATATTTATGTTTGTGATGAAAAGGGTCATGGGTCATTTGGATCACGGTTTTTGGCTTCTGAGAGCCGGTCTGACCCAGTGATCAGAACAGACCCAGCGACCCGAAAGCAACCATGTAGCATTAATCTAGAATTTTGTAGTTGAGTAATAATATCTACTACTTGAGCTCGAATATTCATTAGCTTGATTCCTGGTGTGACATATCTTAACCAAATTACCATGTTTTAAATATTTAAAATAGAACTTCGTGTTTATTCGTCTTCCCATTATTCGTCTCCCCCCGCTCCTCCATCTTCCCAAAAACTATTCAATTTAAAAAAAAAAAAAAAATGAAACACTGTTTTGGTTCAGCGACATCTTTTCGATTCTAAACGACATGTTTTATAAGTCTCCTTGATTCAACTTTGACGATCCTTCATAAGAAAAAGATTACGTTATTATCTTTCTTACCGTTTTTTTAATACGCGTTTATAAACTGATAAACCTTGTAGTTATTTTTCAGTACAATGCTTCCACATACACAATGCTTCCAAATTTATCCCTCCATAGAGAAGAACATTTTCATTTTTGAAGCCAAATCTACCCCCCCCCCCCTTTCCCGCCTCTAAAAGTTTTACGAATGAATACGGAGATAGAAAAGAGAAGAACTTTCTTTCTGTAACCAAACTAATAACACTTCTGTGTGACTTGAAACATTTTATGACATCTGCCTGCTCGACTTTTTTGCAGTCGTTAGAAGCACACACACTTTGTTTCTTAAATATTAACTTATTGATGCGGAGAACACATTGTTTTTGTTATGAGCAAACTAAAAAAGGCTAGAAGGAGCTGGAAAGGTCACGAAATGTTGAAATCTGCAGTTCCTCGTAAAGCATAATTGTATGGCGTGTCAAAGTAATAAGTCCTCACAACATTCCCTGCAACGGATGATTTATGTAGTGTCACCTAAAAGCATCTATATTCCTCTTTAGTAGTACAAATATTTGCTTTTCATCAGTGATACGAAAGTATTTCAAGTTTAATTCGTACGGTTGAAATTTTCTTGCCTGTTTAAATGTATAGTACATTCATATTTTGCCACTCCTGTATAGAAATAATAACTATTGTTAGTTCAAATTGAATTAATACTATGAGAAACTACTGTTACTTATTTTCCTAACCACTTCATTGCTGGTCTGGTGGTTAGCGCATGCGGCTAAGTACACGGAGACTCGCGTTGGGAAGAGTGGCATGGTAGCTCAATGGCAGAGCGCTTACCTCTGGCGAATGGGATTCTTGGTTCGACCCTCCACCAAGTATGTTTGTGGTGGACAATATCGTGTCCATGGGTTTCCTCCAGGTACTTCCGTTTCCTAACATATTCTCATTCCAACACTTCTTCCATCATCATTCACATGCTTTACTCATCATTTCCCTTAGCGCCAAGGGCATAATCCTGGGACGTTAAACAGAAATATTTCCTTTCATTTTTCCTCGGTGGGAATGGACAAGGACTTCACTTTATCATTATTCACTCGCATTAGTCGCCCGTCTCCTTTAGCCTAAAGGCCATAACCGTGGAACATTAAACTAACAAATTTCACTTCGTATGCAAGGAATTTGGCTTTCCAAAACTCCTTTATACAGGGTGGCCCAAAAGTAAGTATACATTACTATGCTGATCAGCTCATTGCATTTTATATAATTTCTTATTGTTATCCATCAGGTAGACTTAGTTTCATTATTATTAGTTCTTAATGTGCTTTTTTTTAGCTCGGAAGAGCCGAAGTAAATAAACCTATAAGCTAGAATGTTATACTTAATCAATGCAGGGTGTACACCTACTTTTGGGCCACCCTGTACATTTACTTTCAAGGTATGATAGGAGAGAAGAAAGTATAGTTATCGTGGAAAAATCGAATTCGATATTAACACACTCACGACCTTAGACGAATAGTACAAGGTTTTGACCACTGTCTTCTATTTGTTGTTGCATGACTTCTTTAAAACGCTGCAGCTACTAAATTTCTCTATTCAACTGTTCAACTTAATTCATGAATTTACCCCTGGACAAAATAGCTTCTAGCAGAACATTCCTCCTTTTCTTGAAAGCAACAGTATTTTTTTTATTTTTGAGACTGCGAGTCGAGCTACTTATTCGAGGCGTTGTTTGTTAAACTGTAGCGTTCCTTTTCAGCACCGAGGCTATTAGACGTAGGCAAGGGCGCCCATCAGGGGGAACAAGGTGGGGCGCTCGACCCCTCCTCTAAGAGGAAATTGTACTTGGGAATATCGAAAACCCAATAGAATTTTTACATTAGTTACAGCAAAATTTGAAACTATAGGCCTATTTGAAACGTCGTTTGTACTTGCTCCCCCTTGGAAACCACAACATGGGCGCCCTTGGACGTAGACCTACAGTTTAAGGGAAAAGACTACGAAAAATGATACAAAAACTAACCACTTTTCTTTTACTCATTTTTCGTAAATGAAAAGAGAGAATGAAATGTAACTTATAACAATGATAGATAATGTTATTCTACACCCGAAAATGGGAATCGGAAAAATTTTCAGTGTTGTCATCCATGGAAATTACAGTGTGACTAGAATATGAATTATCCAAAAATCTAGATTAAGGCAGCGATTAGAAAAATTGATGACTTATCATGTTGTCTTGACTCTTTGTTTATTATGTTTTTTAAATATTTTTATTTATTTTGTAATAAACAGAAAGTGTAACTTTAATAACTTTTAAAGTTACATTTCATTATTTCTTTTCACTTACGAAAAACGACCAAAAGACAAATGGTTAGATTTTGTAACACTTTTAATAGTCTACCCCTTAAGGGATGAGCCTAACTGTTGTACTGGGTTCAAGCTTCAATGCTCTCCCATTGGAAATCTAACCAGGGTCTCCGTGCACCAAAAGAGCATGCAATAGCTAATAGGCCAGAGAGAAGGATTACTACTTATTCATGGTTCTCCCTGTGTAAATATAGAGAAAGACATACATATAATTAATAGAAACACATTTTAAAAAAAAAATGAAAATTTAATGATTAGGACATTTTACCAACTTTATCATTTATTTTTATTTTTAAAAAAATCTGAAAGCAAAATATCAATATAAACCCATTTAACGGATCAAAGGAGGAACAGATGGTAAAAAAAAAAAAAAAAAAAGAGAGAGAGAGAGAGAGAGAGAACAACCGTTGAACAACTGGTCACCCTCCAATGCTCTAAACCCAACCATACACACACAAAAAAAGATTACTTTGTGTGGGTCAGTTTGTGGGAGGATCGTGTGAAACAGTGAGTTATCCCCATCTAATAGCTTTCGTTGCTATAATACAATTTTAATTCCTATTTTTTTCTTTTTTGTTGTTCAGTTTATTTTTTTTTCTGTATTGATTATTATGAATACAGTACCAAAAAAACACAAAAAAACATGACATTCACTGTGAATACAAAACAACGCAGATTAGAATTTTTAAAATTCGATTCTGAGAAAGAAAACATTTTACAGGTGGCAAAGACTGAATTTAAATAATCATACATATAAAAGAGAACATACGTTTTCCATATATTGATCGATGCATTATGGATATTTTGCCACCTACACAGAACGTTATCAATCTTGCATACACACATATTTCGAAATACTGACGCAGAGTTTCATATATAGCTTTTCATTACAAAACTTGTTTCTCCACTTCACAGTACACAAAACATTTTTAAATAAAATATTTCACTTATGTGGTAGAAGTAAGTTTTATCTTTGCAACTCAGATTCGCGTGTTCGAATCTCTGACATGTGCCGCTACTTGCGAAAACCACTTTTTCGTCATACCTAAGTCTCATGACAGTGCTCCATTTTTCTTCCAATTAGAATTATTTTATGCCATGTTTTCCAAACCTTTCCCTTATGGCGACACCCTATTAACATAAAAAAAATTACGTGACAACCAGTCACTAGTTTCTCTAAACACTCCAGTATAATAGAGACATTCTTCATCGCTACATCACATGAAACATTTTTTATTTTTATTTCTTTTCTTTTTCTTTTCTTTTCTTTTCTTTCTTTCTTTTTTATTTCTCATTATTTAGTGTCAATTGCTTGCAACAGTAAGAACTGAGACATCTACACAGCGAGAAATAATTCCAGATCTTCGGAAAATTCTTGAGTATTCTAATACTTTCAACATGCCAAAACTGCCATCTCTGCCTTCTTGGACAGTGTGTCTATCATACTATGGTCGAAACACCTGTATTCAATTATATGGTAATGTGCGTCGACAGGTAAAAGCAACAAATACCTGTGGTCACTATAATGAACACAAGCGTTAACCCTTAAGTACAATCGACACTACCGACAGAATTCCAGTCTTGGCATGGTTTTCGTGCCAGAAAGCATGTCATCCAATAATCCACCGTAAATATGGATTTATTTTTCTCAGTGTAGTGGCATCATCAGTGGCGTATTTAGGGGATGGCTATCGAGCTCAAGCCCCCCGGAATAATTTAATTATTATTTTTGGCATTGTACGTTCAATGCTTCTTGCTGGTTCTCTACCCTTTTCCCCCCGAAACAAGATCCTAAGTACGCCACTGGGCATCATTGTGTTACTCACACAAAATTGTAGAAATACATATCGATCATGCAGTTAATGCGCTGAATGAAAATAAGGATTATTTTATCACAATTCGTTTAAAATCCTGAATTTATATATGCATGGTGCATCAAATGTCTGAGCCACAAAGCAACTACGTTATTAGTAAACATATGAAAAATGGTAAAAGAGAAATAGGTTTTCAACCTAAAGAGGTGCAATTAGAAAAACTGCACCAGCCGTTTGGGCTCGACACTGGTAAGGCCAACTGTTTAAAATGAAACAGCAGTGTTTTCAGTTCAGCAGACTGTTTAAGTAGAACGTAACAGCACGCAACAATGATACAGGAAACATACACGTTGTTGTCTGAGGGAACGTACAACATTTCAAATCCGCTTGTTAATAGTGTATTGTTGGTATAGTGAAGACTCAAGGGAACAGTCTGCTGAAACGGAAACGTTATATTTCCATTTAACATAGGGTGCTTTATCAGTGTGGAGCCCAAACGGGTGTCCTTTTTTTTTTTTTTTTTTTTTTTTTTTTTTTTTTTTTTACGTATCTGCACTCATAATGGAGTTGGCCTATGGCTCCAGACTTTTGGTACACCCGGTTAGAAGTGTACATAAGTTAGAAAGCTCTTTTTTTTAGGCTGATTAGATACGATTATAATTCCGTTTTATTAAAGAGTACATCGTCTAAAGATTAAACAAGGCACAGTGGCTCAGTGGTATGTGGTGTACTTTTCTTTTGAGGTGAGATATTTAACTTTGTTAGCCATAACGTCATTAGCAAATGTAATTGAAATATCTTGGTAAAAGCATTGGCTAACCAAAATGCCTGTCACTGCTAAATAAGGTACATCTTTAATTATAATGGAAACAAATTTAAATGATGTTAAAAGGGTTGCTAGTACATTTAAAATGATTTATTGAAATATAATGACAAATTAAATGTAGTTACAAAATTAATAACTAAAAAAAGTGGAAGCTAGTTAATTGAATATTTATGAATTAGATGGGAGACATTTCCTATTACATGGTAAGAATTTTGAACATTTCCTATTGAAAATTAGAATTCAACATTTATCCAAATTATGGGATAAGTAGAAGGATAGTCACTTACAATATTATTCGGCAGAAGAAACCAGAAGATCCAACCTTTGATGGGCAGGAGAGATCCATCTCTATGTACCGAACGATGGAGACTTCTTCAAAACAACTGCCTTGCTTCTCCACTGTACCAACTGAACCCCAAAGCAAATTTACGGCAGTCTTTTATATGAATCGTGTAACTGTGGCTAAATTCCTCTTAACCTATTTCTGTTGTGACCCACTCACCTACAGAAGTCACGTAGCATAGAACAATTTTTAGAATTTTACTGTTAGGTGGAGACTTCTGGTCTCTTCTAACTCAATGAGCATAGAGAAATAAATCAATCTCTGGTTTGTCCACCTGTATAAAAAATATTTAAAATATATTACTTTTTTTTGACTGTAATTTTTTTACCACAGGTAGATGAAATGCTAGACAGACGCATGAATAACGACATAATAATTATAACGTACTGGATTGTCAAATTAGGTCAGCGTTTCGACTGTTTCATTAGTTTTAATTGCATATGAAGTTTATGAAATTATCTAGTGTCCCAGTAAACCATCAGATGAAGGAAATGTTGACATTAATCTGTATTAGACCTAAGATGCGTCATCCAACTGCTAAATAAGATACATCTTTAATTATAATGGAAACAAATTTAAATGATGTTAAAAGGGTTGCTAGTACATTTAAAATGATTTATTGAAATATAATGACAAATTAAATGTAGTTACAAAATTAATAACTAAAAAAAGTGGAAGCTAGTTAATTGAATATTTATGAATTAGATGGGAGACATTTCTTATTACATGGTCAGAATTTTGAACATTTTAGATGCGTCATCCAACTTGTCATCCGGTGTACTGCCAGTGGTGGACTTACCTATAGCGCCGCCTCTAGGCACGATTCGGCCGGCCGCCCATTTGTATTTCGCACATATATATATATATATATATATATATATATATAAAAGTCTCAATGTAATAGGTGATTTTTAATTTTCCGTCGTTAGAACGCTTTTATTCTTCAAACCTTTGTCCAAGAAAGGCATAGTGAAGTAAATTGTTTTGAATGTTTATTAATACGTTTTGAGAAGAAAAAGATATTTTGGCATTTAGGCTAGAGTCAATATGAATAATCGCTGGACGCTATACCATTCTTGGTAAAATTCGATTAACATTTGCTTATTCTATATTATGGACTATATTTTAGTTTTCTGATAAGACAACGTTGAAATGTCGCTGATTTCTCTTTCCTAACACGGAATTCAACTTTACGATATTTTCTGAGTAATAAGGCCCTTGTACTAAATTGTTAGATAAATGTTAGAAAATTAGGTTAGTTAAGGTGCTGTCAGTAATGGAGGGTGTATTGTAATAATAGGGCCGTTGTACTTACGTAAATGCTGAAATTGATACAAAATGCTACTAACTACCATTGCCGACACGAATGTTTGATTTTGTATTACTAAAGAGAAACTAGCATTATCTTAACGTTTTTGTACCTTAAAATTCTGGTCCTACTCTACTATACAAAGGCCATACTTTGACTTTACTCCTGTAATTAAAAAATTGTTTAGTTTATTGTAATTGTCCTACACTTCACGCCCCTATTATTTTCGGAATATATATGTTTCAAGGAAATAAAATCGTAAAATAATCACAAAATAAATATTACAACTTTATTCTGCTTTCGGCAAACTCATAGCAGAGTACAACTACTTGGCAGTAAAACCATAGAGGACTATCTACGTCACAAAATGTGACGTTGACTTACTCACTTCGTCGAACTATAGGAACTATATAGAAGGGTATTCTATACCCTATTATATTAAAGACTGGCACGGAATGTTTCATTAATAAATTTTAAAAAATAAATTCTCCCAATAAAATTAAGTTGAGGGTCACATTGACCAACTGTAAGTAACAATGTACCTGTACTAAGCTGTAATTTACCGGTAAAAAAAAAAAAAACACTTCCAGCTGCCGCCCCTCAAAGTCTGCGCCCCTAAGCACGTGCCTAGTGTGCCTAATGGTAAGTCCGCCACTGTGTACTGCAGAAGGAAAATAAGATATAATGTATGATCGAAAGGTCATCATGTCTAAGACCTTTAGAAGGTCTATTTTATTATAGTTAAATATCATAATCGTCTACTTTAGTCAAGAGTTTTCATTTTGTTTTAAATTTGTGCAAAAAGGTTAATTTGTGGATATGGAGGTTATTTATTTATTTATTTATTTATTTTTACAAAAATCCTAAATCAGTCTACTTTCTAGTTTCTTAAACTTGTTGAAAATATTTCCACCTAGGTCAAAAATTACAAGATTATTGATTATAGAAAACACAGACGGAATCGAAGTAGCTACAAGATTATGTCCCTTGTTAATAACTAGCAGAGAGTAGCGGAAATTACACAAATATTACAATAATAAATATATGCTGTATGAACTGCAATAAACAATACTGAAAAGTAAAACGCTACGTTAGTTTACAAAAATTATTTTAAACCAATATTTATGCCATTCTGAAGTTCGAAGTGTTTTAAAGCGTGTTCCAAAGTTTTTACTACATATGACGAATTTGAGGTCAGTAAACCATGTCACCTTGCGTGGACGGTAGGAAAAAGATGAGACTGTATGTGAGTTACGAAACAGTTGAAAAACAGAACATTTCATTTTAGTGATTGCAATTTTAGAAAAAAGTAATTAAGAAGTAATCAAGAAAATCAGTTTATCAAGTACAAAAGAGAAAGTAAATCACTTTTTCCATACATTTTTATATGTATTTAGTAGTACAGGGTGTCCAATATACAATGCAACCCGGAGTTTAGGATAGTAGAACTTTTGAAGTTAAAGCGGTACACAAATAATGATTATACCAAAATGAAGCTTTGTTCATGCACATATTTTTAAACTAGGAAGCAACAATTGAAGTAAACCCAGGGCTGTACTGGCCAGGCGAGAAACCGGGAAATTTCCCGGTGGGCCCTGGACCATGAATTTTTTAGTGGGCCCTCCACCTCGTATCGTAAATATTGGTGCATGTACAAAAAGTCACACATCACAAACTCCTCCCATACGGGGGTAACGAAACGGAGGACAATAACACGTCGAGTACCAATTGTACCAGCAATACAGTCAGCTAATCCCAGACTAGCGTTGTCAGCCCAAATGTTGCGAAAACAACCTCTCACATGTTTCGTAATTCAACCCTTGAAGGGTTCCTGATTTCCCACTTTGCTTTATAATTTTGCTAAAGTATTCAGCTAAATTGAAATCTCAAATGAAGCTATAACTAGACACTAAATAATAATCAACATTTTACAGTACCGTTTATGATGGTCCCTCCCTCAACATGTTCAAAAGGGTCCGTGAGTTATATAGGAGTTACTTACATCGTGATTTCTAAACTTTTGTGGTGAAAATGTTTTCAGTAATTTTTAAGATTTTTGGGCCCCTTGGGTCACTGTTAATAGAGGACAATGGAGAAGTGTTACATTTGTATAAATTATAAATTACTTCTGATGCTTCATATGTGTGTTTGTATATGCACCACGAGCGTCTAATAAGGGGTTCATGGCACAGGTGCGCCATTGTTATTTTAGGGCTAGATGTGAAGTAATGGAGTTGTAAGAGAAGAATGTGGATTGGAAACGTCAGATCAATCAGTGTCAAGAGAGAAATTACTTCCTAAAAACGTTTTAAATGAATACTTTAAGACTTTTCAGCATACTTGATCCGAGTGACACTCCGGGACTCCCTTTTATTGTCGGGGGAGGGGGCAGTACGTACATGTGAGTGGGCCCCTAGAAAGTACCTTCCCGGTGGGTCCCTGAGTTGCAGTACGGCCCTGAGTAAACCATTCATTTCTATGGGGTTACTTAAAGCAAGAGGTATATAAGAACAATCCCCGAATTATACAAGACCTGGAAACGGACATTCGCAGTGCCATTGAGAACTTTAACATTTCTACTCTTCGTAAAGTTGCTGCAAACATGGTGAAAGGTATGAACCAGTGTTTGAATCAAAACAGGGGCACCTCCAGCATCTGCTGTAGAGCTGATAGCTCATTTCTCAATAATAGCAGTGTTGCCGGGTGTATGTAAATAAAAGTTTTATCATGATAATTTCAGTTTCTTTTTCATTGTTTTCAAGAATTGCATAATATAGACAGATCCTTAACACACCTTTTGATACACTAAAATATCAGCAAGTGTTGCCAATTCTGACTGTTAATTTATGAAAATTACGATTTTTCTAGTTCCTCCTTAAAGAGGCCTTATCCGATTGTTTATCAGTGGAAATGAAAAATTATTTTTTTCTACTCCATAGTTTCCAAGCTACTCCAACTAAACAAACTGAAAATTAATGACAGAACATCCATACGTATGAGTTATGAGTCAATTTACGTGTTTTGCAAAATAATAATAATAATAATAATAATAATAATAATAATAATTTACGCCTTCGGTTACATCTGGTTCGATTGCAACACTGTTTGATACCTAGTGTATTTCAATCGTAGCTTCCTAGTTTTAAAATATATGCATGAAAAAAGCTTTATTTTGATATAACCATTATTTGTGTTTCGTTTCAGATTCAAAAGTTCTACTATCCGAAACTCTGGCTTGCATTGTATATTAGACACCCTGTACTAGAACACGAGCAAAGTTGAATTTTGGGACAATTCGAATACTAAATACTTTAGTTAAGGTAATATTATGTTTTGATTTTGTTCTTCATTGATGTTCTTTAATGAGATTATGTACACAAAGAAGTCAGGACATATAACATACCTTTCAATCTGAATGTAGATTTCTCTCTTGTAGCTTAATCCTATTCACAGCAAATAATTACGAAACAAGTTTATTCAATGTTCCTTGTACTTAAGTTCAACCAAGGTTTAGTGGCTTGATGTCCTCTATTGTTTATGTCAACGTGGTTATGGATTCTGCGGTTGCATACGGAAGTACCACGAAGTATGTGCAAGAAATTCCACAATCTAGGAATCCATTTTCTCTTTGTCAAGACTTAGTTATACTCCCTTAACAAGCAAGCTCATTGACGTAACTTTCGTGCTTATTTAACATTGTTTATACAACAAAGTTTTAGAATGAGTTTCAGGGTAGATGGCAGCTCTATTCTCTTTCTGTCAACAATAGTTTGTTCTACCTCTGAAGATATTCGAATAATAATTCCTTTATTTCACTACAAAGAGATAGCAAGATAGAAAGCATAGTGGTAGCAATCACATAAAACTATAGTAGAGTAGATGAAATGCCCATTTTTATGCACGGAAAGAATAGTTTTATAGAAAGTATTTGAACGGCAAATGTACGAAGACAGGGAAAAGGCAGTGTTCGTAGTGGAAAATTTCATGCATTATAAAAAAAAAAAAATGAAGGGAATTTTTCTCTAAAACTTGAAAATCCAGAGAAATTCTCGCGCTAACTGATTAACCAATACAAATGCTTAATGTTTTCTTGGGTCTTCAGAAATAAACCAATACAGTAGCAACAGTTTGTGTATGTTTAAAGTAGCATAATTTGCACCCATTGTTGGCTGCTTGTATTTCTTTTTGTTATAAAGGTAAAAGCAAAAACCAATGAATAAAACAACTATGGCTAAGTTAATCTTATCACATAATTTCTGTCATAGAAATTGGACACTCAACAAACTAGGGAAAATTTGATAAGAAAAGGGAAAATTTTGTATCAGACGAGGGAAATTTTCTTAAGAAAATCTACGAACACTGGGAGAAGAGATCTTCAGGAACATTACAAAGTCATACAAAACGTTTATTCTTACAACCAGGGGTAAAAGTGGATCTGAAAAGGTAGGGGGACGCATGACGTCAAGCCATCCCCCGTGTCTATCTTTGCCCATTTTATTTTTTCAGTAAGCGGGGGGACGCCACAGATATTTTCTGGAAGTGAGGGTACGTCGTCCCCCGAGTTCCCATTCACTTTTCCCCCCTGCTTACAACCAACTACAATATACCACTGAAATCAAGAAGAAACCTGTGGTCATCACAGACGCCTGCGCCTACACCAACATCAAATACCTATGAGGTTCTTTTAAAAGCCAGAGGTGACACAGAAAAAGCTTCCATTCCAAACACTGAACCTGAGATGGGTGAGAAAATAGATGATATGAAGACTACTTCAGACGTGATCAATACTTGGATATACATACATGATTGCCCTCCTACTCAAGACTATGAATTACAGCAACTAATAACTAAATATTGCAACAAAGAAGTTACTTTACTATTCATGAAAGGATACACAAAAATTAAGTGCATGCTTCAGAAAGATTTATAAAGTCGTGCAAAACATTTGTTCTCACCACCAGCTACAATATGCTAACGAAATAAAGAAGAAAACTGAGACCATCAAAGCAGTTATTCGGCACCATCCAACTAATATCAGCATTGAAGACATCACAACAGCACTCAAGCAGAAGGATGACCCAATAATATCACTGTTCCACAAATTCGAACCCAGCATCGTGAAAACGGTAAAGGTAAAGTCCCTACCCCACTATTCTTGATTACATTGAAGAAGACTCTACAAGCTACAAGAATCTTCAACAAGCTACAAGAATCTTCAAAGAAGACTTATTGCTACACATGAAAGTTCGCATAGAACCACTACAAAAGTAACATTACTTGCAATGGTTCAAATGCCAAAAATTTGGGTATTCGCAAGCAACTTTCCAAGCTCTGCTTCGGTACGTTAAGAGTACCAGCTCTCATTGGACGTACCAATGCGAAAAGAAGACCAGAGACACACCATCGAAGTACGTCAACTGTATAGGCAATCATCCTGCTAATTATTCAGGATGTCCGCGAATACTACAAATTCCTACAAGCAAAAAGGAAAACAACACCAGAAAGCACAATCTCACATTCAGCACCTCTTCAAGACACTACTGCTATATCCATTTCAAGATTTGGGCCTACAATATAATGCACTATCGAAGTTTCAAAACTGAAGATGTCTCCTGATGATAACTCATCCTCTAAAGGACATCATCCAAAATATTAAAGAACTTCTTCAAGTTCTGAAGGAATTAAACCTGACAAAGATAGTACACACGGTACAATCCTACATACCAAAGCTGAAAGCCGCCCAAGATCTGCTCAGCAAATTCAGCACGATTTTTTTTTCTCTGAACTATTACGGTAAAATCAAGAAGCGTTTTCAGCACTTCAGCTGTTTATTGCTTGTTGTAGGAAGCATTTTTCTTGTTTTATTTGTATTGTTCTGAATTTTTGTATTATGTAATATTGCATTGGTAACAGCCAAAATCAATCAATAAATAAATCCTGTTACCTATCTCCAAATGAAAACTACAAATAAATAAGTACTCGTGGCCCAAGAGAAGGCGTTACGTTCCGAGAACCGCCCATCTTCGAATAGCAATGAAATTACGCTTTTAAAAAAACTGCACAAGTAAGTAGAACGCAACATAAGCCATTTTCAGTGGTGTCAAAGTCTACTATTTTCCAACTCGACATGCATTTTAGAAAACATATTCACAATCAAATGCAAGTTGACTTCAATAAAATATATGATAACATGCCTTTCTATCATTTGAATTATCTTTGTACATTACTTACGTTCTATATACCAACTGATTCATTCTATGACTGAATAATTCAGAAACCAAATCACATCATAATATACTATATGAGCTAAGCTAAATATTATACGGTATATTATAATGGAAATCTTCGTGAAGATCAAAAGAGTTACATCGGAACTCAACTTTGATGGTCAATAACTCGGTAACCAAACGTTTACACACCATACTATTTTATATACTTACTAATTTCGTAGAAGTCTAAAAGCATAACGTGTTTACTCAAAATTGGATAAATTCCATATTCCGTGTTTGAGTGAAATTTCTTGATTTCATCGACTCCAATCCTAACTCGACGGCCAATAACTCGAAAATTAAAGATCTGTGCACCATATTACTTCATACTAATCTCACTATGCATACTACGCTCGTCGAGGTCTATCAATTATGTTAAATTTGGTCAGAATTGGATTAGTTTCATCGATCGTGTTTCACTGAAATATCTTGATTTCATTAAGTCGAAGAAGAAGAAGTAAAGGGAGCACAGAGAACTTATGTGGCCAATAACTCCGGAACCGAAAGTGTATCACTACAATATTTTACATACGTATTAAGTAGTTCGATGTCTACTACTATACCAAAGCTGATAAAGATTGAACGAGTTTTATTGATGTACACTTCGCATAAAAAATGAGACGGCAAATACTGTGCAGCTAGGCCACCCACACAACACTTTCGTATCCCAATAATCGTGTCTGGTAAAGAGACCCTCTATCTCTATCTCTCTCTCCTCCCTCTGCCTCTCACATACAACATGAGCACAATTTTAATTTTAAAATTGCAAGTTTTGGTATCAAAAAAATGAAAGAATAAAAGCAAGACGTAGATTAATAATAATAAATTATGGAAATAGAAATTAATGGATAAAGAAATATGGAAAAGGAAATTTAAGTACACACAATGAAAAAATGAATTAATGAAAAATAATGGAAAAAGAAATTAATGGAAAAAGAAATTTAAGTACACACAATGAAAAAATGAAACCGATGGATGTCTGTAAGACAAAGATACAAAAGTGAGACAAAGGGAGAGAAGAGAAAACGAAGAAGAAGAAGTAAAGGGAGCACAGATAAAAATATGGAATTTATACGTACTAAAATAGAACCTAAAATTATAAAGATCCGTTTTCGGAAATCCAACAGCAATATAGAAGTAACGTTTGGACTTTATATTTTTCCAGAGCTATTCGAATACATAGAGGACGCTTGAAACATTCATTAAGTCACGTTCAAAATGAAGACCAATTTTAGTGGTCAAATTAACTATGCAATTTCGAGTGAAATTGTAGAGTTCTAAGACACATTTAGTGTGACATATATGCTTTGTTTACGCGTGGTTCAGTTGCATATTCGGTGGTGTTCATTGAACGTACTGATCCGAAACATTTATAATTGACCCAGTAGGTAGTGTAGGTCATACCTTCTATTCCAGGCTACTAACGCAAACTGAAGGGGGAAAAAACGGAATGAGTGCTATTTCTCTGCTAAATTTCTGTCAGAAAGAGTTAATATTAGAAGTTAAAACTGTATCATAATAAAAAGTTACAAATATACAAAAGCAAAGGATGTTCTTTATATAGGTAGCAGACGTTGCATGTTTCACATTTCAACCGTGAATAAAACACACTAAATTATAGGATATTGAGATAAATTGTAAGATGGAAACGAATTTTGTATCAAACTAATATAAATAAAAACTTCCCTTGAAATATCCGAAAAAGGTCATCTCTCAAGATTTATCTGTTCCGAACATCCACTCTCGATTTCACCTATTGTGAACATAACGTTCTAATTCGAACAGATAGAATGAACACGCCAGAGGTGAAACGGATCATCGTGTCAGTCGGACGATGTGGGTTAGGATTCGAACCCGTACTGCCCCAGTGATTCGATTGAAACCCGGTAACCCGGAGAACAATGAAGAGATTTTACTGATTTTCTTGCGTTTAAACAGTATTTCTTTCAAAGATGACTAGGAGTGGATTTTATCTCCAGAGCACGAAAAGTACGACGGCGAAATTCCCGGTTAATTAGATTTGCCAGACCGGGATCACTTGAGTCAAGTTTTGGACCGGAACGTTTCTGTTTGGTCTAGGGTTAGTTACCACGCCATCAAAAGTGGCTCGGTTTAACTCTGGAACACATACACGCACAAAAGGAGTCTGTGTGTTTGTGTGTGTGTGTGTGAGAGAGAGAGAGAGAGAGAAGAAAAAAGTGTAACGTCACCCCTGGCGCAGCGTCATCAAAAACTGTAGCCACTGTATTGGGTAGCCAGGAAATGTACTCCAGTACAGTAAATAAAATATTCGGCAAAAAATCCACTTCGCTAACAGAAAGGTTCCCCTCCATTATTTAACTGAGTGATTGAATTTACCAGGTTCTTGTTGAGGAGATGGTCAAAAGAAAGTTTTCTTCTTTCTTATATCACTGCTTATATGTTACTACTCGTGAATACTAATGGACTAATAACGTATACAGGGTGTTTCAAAACAATACCGACAACGTTTGGAAGCTGATTTCTGACACCAAGATAAGACAAAGATATACACCAACCTGGGTGCACGAAACCTGAGTCATGGGCTGCCGAAAACATGAAAAAATGAACTTTAAGAATTCATAGCTTTAAAATTATGGGCGTACCATAGTCGGTGTCAGGAATCACCTACCAAATGTTGTCGGTGTTGTTTTCGAAACACCCTATATAAATCACCAAAGAATAAAATGGTAGTAAACTGAGGTTACAAGCGTTAAAGTGATTCTCAAAACTTTGGTCAGATATTTTTTTTTCAAATACTGAAATTTATCAAAACTTGTGTAGATTAATAGACTTGACGCATCTATTTCTCTATTGATAGATAAAGTTGAATTGCACAAATAGACCTTCTAGTGTGTTAATATTTTTTTTTAACAAGAAAGAATACCATTAACCACTTCACTATAGTTTACCTTTGCTATGCTTATATCCCAGTTTATATAGTTTTCCAAAATTATCACAATTTCTAACAGAACGAATTTCTAATTTATAGCCAAATTAGGTTCTCCGTTTTAACGATTTATGAGGGTCCAAATGACACTTACACTTCAGAGAACGACACCAAGTCAGTAGCCAGCCCACACAAAAATTTATATTCTTCCACTTTCTCTCAGGCACTAAATATTGAAAAAAAAATATAATTTCGCACCTGTCACACAAACGGATAGATTAACTTTACTCACAGTATTAAGTTTTTTTTCTTTCTGATATACGCTTTCCTCCTTCATTTAATAACTTTAATAGTAATCTGCAGCCTTTGAAATAATTTACACAATTTTACGTATCTGTATCGCAGATTACAAGGCAAAGATAAAAATATTTTCTGGTACAAATATTCTTAAATTTTAAAACTCTCAATTAATACACCAACAATATATAATTATCTATATATTAAAAATGCTAGGTTTATACGAGGGCTGATCAACAAAGACTGAGGTTGATTATTGTACCGCAATTTACTTTGTTGCCGAATGCCGGCACGTTTGATAGTTGAAACAGTTTTGTTTCATGTACTCTCACTAGGTGGCAGCATTGTCGTATCGGTAGGTTAAGAGTGATCCACTGTGTTTTAGACACTGCTTCCATTTCGCCTCACAACGTGCTTTGTATATGCATACAATGGAGGTTACACAAGAAGAACAGGATGGAACAATAAAGTTTTGTTATCCCTTGAAGTATATATCCCTTGAAGTTTTGTTATCCCTTGTAGCTTCTGAAACATACGAAAAGCTCAAGCAAGCTTGTTCCGGAGTTAATAGTTGTGGTACCCAACGGGCGCAAACACAGGACATATGGAGGTGATCGTGCATTATTGAAAAAGAAACACTACCATATGAAATTCCCAACACCACTTGTTTACATAATGTTATCCTTCGATCTTCACGGATGATCACAGCAGCGGTATTGATGTACCAGCAGACATGTCTGAAAGTTGTGTTCATTGTAGAATACCAGAACAATGAGTATTTTCAAAAGAGCATATTGTAACCTCACAACAGTAAAATTATTGCTTTGAAATAATTTCTATTATACCATGGACCAAAAAACCATAAAACCTTCCAGGGGAATTTCTCGGTACTGGGAATCTGTCATAATGTAACGAATGAGAAAATCAACTAGAATAATTTGTATCACTTGTTTTCTATAGAGAAATAAAACGGAATATTGACACAGTCATAGTCGTACTTCCATGAAAATCAATTATTATGAACCCTGTGAAGACTATAAAATACATATTTTCTCTGCTGCTATTTGATGAATCAAGATGAAATTTTCAGTTTAACTTGAACATGAAATAGAACGAACACATAAATACATTTTATTACTCCACTAGTTTGCAGTGTTTCCACGTAATAACTAAAAGAATCTCAAATATCTCTCACTTAGGTTGTTTTTTTTTTTTTTTTTTTTTTTTTTTTTTTTTGTACACAGAAATATCCCGTTCATTACGGAAACTGAAAACCTATACAAATCGATCAAGGTATAACTTGTTCCAGTGTTGCACTAACGGTATGATCTGCGGTTAGACCCTATTTAAAGAGATCCCATCGATGTCTGTAAATATATACAGGTGCTAAAAAGTTAAGAACCCCAGGACCCAGGTGTTGCACTTATATGTTGACCAACAACTATTTTTTGATTTTAAGGACCCTAAGGAACATTTCTAATATAGTGGCAAAGGTCCCTAAGGGGGGATTTATCACCCCCTTGGCCTAATAACTTGACATTCCACAACGTTATTTTAAGATTCTCATATGTGATACCATATTTAGCTTTGTTGTGGCTTCTATTTTTCACTGATGTTTTGTACATGTATTTTGCATAATTTAGGTATTATAAATAACACAGCATAAAGTTAAAAGTATCACTTCTGTAAATCTCACTTTTTTATGTGTATAAAATGATTAAAATATGTTTTTCTGTAACTTGTAACTCTATAATAGCAATATTTTAAGTGTAATTATAAAAGTAACCTTTTTTCCAAAACTATCTACTAAACCAGATGTTTAATTTCGTAATATCGTTATACTCTTAAAATAAGTTGAAGGCAAGAAGACCATGTGAATAAGCTTCGACAGATTTGTAAAGAAAAAGTTTTTAAACATAAATCTGCATGATTCATTTCATACAAAACAAACTATTAAGTTCGTACGATACGATTTACAGTACACACTACAATAAGCAATCCAATTTATTTGATATCTCTTTCAATATTTCTGATTCAGAATCGAAAAAAAAAAACTCACTAAAATGTAATTACGTCTATCTCACTTTGATAATACTGTCACAACAAATTTTATGCTTGTATACTATACATACCATACATGTAATTCAATTATTCAATTTAATTTTTTTAATTATAAGATACTGTTTCCTTTGAAAACAAACTGGAATTTTGATGGTTTGATTGTACTGGTCTTTTTAAATTTAAATTTGTTTAAATGTTTCTTACATTACGAAAACTGAATTTCGTTTAAAAAAAATAATTTTAATATTTTTAATTAAATTAAGTTCAGTAAGCGAGAAACAGTTATTCATAGTTGAAGAAAAAATCAGTAAGGTCATACCATAAAAATTTCAGGTAATTTTTAAAAATAGAGAAATAATTCCCCATAGATGATTCAAGTATTAAAGATCCTCAGAGACATAAATTGGGAGGCTCCTGCATTATTGCCTCCTCCTCTTGGAAAGTCTGAAATGACGTTACTCATTATGCTAGTATTTTAAGAAAACACATAAAAAAAGAGTAACCTTAAACTTATTAAAAATTATTTCACATATGTTTCTGTGATGTCAACTATGTTCAGTGTAAACGTGGTAACTGCAAAGCTAATTATTATCAATAATATTGCAGAATGATTTATTGTTGTGGCTGCTGACTTTTTGTCATTGTAGTTGTTAAATTTGGATTTGGCGATGTTGTACTACTAGCTTTTGTCGTTGTTGAACTACTAGCGTTCGCAGTCTGCAGGGAGGTAGTATTCCATTCATGCTCAAGTTCGTCCATTCTGTATAATAGCCAACATAAGCATAACTACCCTGTTTATCAGGCAATGTCCACTCAATACTTCTAGAGACCAATCCAACAAGAACATTTTCGCACAACAGAGGTCCTCCAGAGTCTCCTTGGCACGCATCTTTCCCACCTTCCACGTATCCTGCGCAGATGATGCCAGCCTGAAATAGTCTCTATTCAACCTTTTAGCACATTCTGCAGCCTTGACAAAAGGAACGTCAACTTCTTGCAATATATCAGGTATTATCGGTGAGCAATTTTCAATGTCAATTGTACTCCAACCAGCCACATTTCACACTAAAATCGTCTTGGTTCAAGAAATTTTTGCAAGCAAACTTTGCATGTGATACAAGATCATTTAGGATAAACTCAGACAATTTTCATTAATGCAATGTCATGATGTTTAATGCCTTCTTTGTGTTTGCGCCACTATTCAAAGTGAACATAAATCTCTTCAACTTGTTTCTTCTGACGATTTCGGTCTGTTTTACTATCTTTTAAAAGAGGTGTTCCAGAATATGATGTAAACTTTGTAAACAGCAAGATTTCAGATTTTTTCCTTATCTACAACACAATGAGCGACTATAACTAACCATTCAGCCATTAAGATGGATCCTCCACACAAAGCATTTTTCTCTTTTCAAGTAGACAATAAAAGTATACTCAGAAAAATTTGCAACAGTCGTCCCATTAATAATTCTGGATTTCTTGTCGTCGGAGAAAAGAGACGACTGTATCATTTTACAATAGATATAAAGAGAATGATGTGGAAAGCTCCCATATGCATTTTGATCACTCTTAATACGGAATATATAAGAAAACAATAATGAAAATTATGTAAATCAACTTTCAGATACGATTTCGAATAGTGTATATGGTAACAAAGGCAAGAATCCAAGTGTAGAGATTGTTGAAGTGATATAAATACATTATTTTATTCAAAAATAGATGAACCTTTTTCCTTTATTTTAAAAGTATGAAAATTGAATCCTATAAATGTTTTCTAGATATTGTGATGCAAATAAATATTAAATGCAGTGCTTTCGGAAACTAACTATACGCCTGTAATCACAGGATTACATGTTAAGCGACTGTATTCCGTGTGCTGCGAGCGAGCAATGTTTTCTGCAAGGGTAGGTAATCATGTAGTTTGCATTCGCTACCTAGTCAGGCTGATGACCTTCAGACAATAAGATGTGTCTAACTCGTAAGTAATACCGTTCTTCGTTGTTAATTGTGGGTTGATGTCTTTTGAACGATTGAGAACATACAGATGATGATCAGAAAAATGGAAACACCTGTAGTTGGCAACACGTCAGATGTATGTGTTTGCAGTGGTGTCGTGGCGCCCGCAGCGCCGGACCGCTGGTGGTGGTGTGTTAGGTCGGTCTCCATACTACGTCAGGCGCAGTGGAACAGCAGTGTCCAGTGGCTGCAGCAGACGGAGGTAGTGTAAAATGGGAGACCTCTCAGATTTTCAAAGAGGGCAAATTGTTGGTGCGCGGTTATGTGGAGTGAGTGTGACGGCAGTGACTACTGTGTTAAGTGTGTCGCGTGGGAAAGTGTCGAAGGTGATGACGGCCTACACAACACAAGAGAAAACCACATTGGGGAAGCGGAAAAGTGGGCGGAAGAAAATCATGAGTGACAGGTCACGCCGGGTATTAAAGCGCATTGTCACGCAGAACCGTCGTGCCACTGCAGAGCAAGTGACGGAGGAACTCAATCAGCACCTCCCCCACCCTGTTTCGACAATCACAGTCCGCCGCGAATTACATGACATGAACTTACGGGGTCGTGTTGTACGGGCCAAACCGCTCTTCAGGGATCATAATGCTTTCGCACGCCGCAAATGGTGCCGCGACCATGCAACTTGGACCGTTGAGGACTGGAAACGTGTGATATGGTCGGATGAGTTATCCTTCACCCTATTCCCAACCACGGGCCGTGTTTATGTGTGGAGAACGCCCAAAGAAGCATATGATCTGCAGTGTCTCCGGACAACTGTGAAACATGGCGGCGGCTCGGTAATGCTGTGGGCCGCCATATCATGGTTTTCATTGGGTCCTGTGGTCACACTTAGCAGACGAATCACTGCCAACGATTATGTCGTAATTTTAGGAGACCACTTGCATCCTATGGGCCGGATGTTGTTCCCGGACAATGACACCATCTTCCAGGATGATAATGCACCCATTCACACAGCTGGCGTTGTTGCAGCGTGGTTTGAGGAACTTCGGGATGAAGTTCAACACCTCCCCTGGCCCGCCCAATCCCCAGATCTCAACATAATTGAACATCTGAGGTCCGTCTTGAAAACACGACTCCGGCGACGATTTCCACCTCCATCCTCTCTCACAGAACTGGCCGATGCCCTGCACGAGGAATGGTGTAAAATTCCACTTGCTACCATTCACGACCTCTATTCCTCCATCCCACGTCGCATCAAGGCTGTTCTGAAGGTGAAAGGTGGCCCGACATCATATTAATCTGGTAAGTTGCAATTTCATTCAGGTGTTTCCATTTTTCTGATCACCTTCTGTATGTGTCAGTGCCCCTTAGAATTGTGTTACGTTTAAATCAATGTTAACTTTAAAACAATGAATATTTCATGAGAAAAATGAAATGAAATCTTTAAGGTTTACGTCCCATAGTTATAACGGGTAGGCTAAAGGAGACGGTGATGAGAAATTAATGAAATAATGAAAGGAAGAGAGTGAGAGGAAACAGAAGAACCTCCGAGAAAACGCATGCACTTGGCGCGAGCTGGGATCGAACCAAGGATCCCATGGACCAGAGGTGAACGCTCTACCACTGACCCACCGCGGCCCCACATTTCTTGTTAAATATGTCTTACATGAGCATGACGAGTACAATGAAAGAGTTGTGATAAAAGTAATATTTATCGAGGAACATTCCACTCAAACCATTCTAGGAATTTTCGAGACAAGACCCGTGCAGACATGTCAGAATATTTCTGGGGACCATTCCCAACAACTATTGCAAGAGTAAATCAAGGATATGATTTTTTGTTAATAAATCTGGTCACTGATAGAGAAGAAGACAGTTCTGTGGGAGCTAGGGTGAGTTGAACCCCACATGATCTTTGTCCTCTATAACTCAAGTTTCAAATAATAATAATAATAATAATAATAATAATAATAATAATAATAATAATAATAATAATAATAATAATAATAATAATAATAATAATAATAATAATCTCAGCAAACCAATTAGGAACAAATAAACCAAAAAACCAAAGCAGTTGACGTAACGACTCCTTGTGAGCTTAAGCCTGCTCCAGTGCCATCTGCTAGCGACCGGCTGAACTACAAGCAGTGAGCATGTGGTCAGCATCCTGTGACGCCCTGTCCCTCACATTGTTTACCTAACATTGTAACAGTAGACCTAAATTAGGAACAATGCTAGAATAAAATACACACGCCTTAGTATCTTCAAACTGCTATTCCTGATTTCATCAGGAACATTATACATAAACTACTACTGAGAGCCATTGAGAAGAATAAACCCATGCAAATACATCCGAATGTTAATGAGGATGTTAATAAGTCAATGATAGGATTTGTAATTCATACACATGTTCTCTGATAGAAAACTGGGACAGCCAAGGCGATAGCTCTGCGGGAACTAGACTGGGCACACCCTATATGATCTTTGTCCTTTTTAACTACTCAGTTTGTAAGAAAATAATCAATCCTAATTGACCAATTAGAAACATACCCTAGAATGAGAATTTTATGTTAGAGTTAGCTTCAAATTTTGTATCCTGGTTCTTTTCTGGTTCTTTCCTCTTGTCAATCTGATGCCGTTATGAAAGGGAAATGTATATCATTCCTCCTTTTCTTAATAAAAGTCAACAACAATTTTGTAGCTTTCAAACGTACACTCATGTCCAAAGTTATTGTCGCATGTCCATAAATATGTAGTTCTAGGAATATAATTTGATAACGAATTCTCCCGGTATTTCTTATAATGTTAGTATGTGTATAATCGGCAAAGATATGTATGTGGCAAATTTCATGTAAAAAGAGCAGTAAATAAGATCAATAACACGAAAATAAAACTTTCTTGTCCATTTAGCAACATTTTGTATTACTCATTCTAACTTTCGTATTTATAATTCTTTTCCTATGAAATTTACCACAAATATAAATTTCTCGATTATACACATAGTATCAGTATTAAAAGTATTCTGCAAAATCATTATCAAATTATATTCTTTCAAGAAGATAGTTATAGGCGCCGACATTGGGGGGGCAAGACGCTTCCCCCCCCTTCATATTTATAGATAGGGTCCTCGCCCCTCCAATATAATCCAGTCGAGGAAGAATTAACAAAGAGGAGCAAGAATTTCTGTCCTAAACTTCGTCGTGCTTGTAATCCAATATAGGAAGAGCCATTTTATTCGATAGAAAACGCCATTTTCAAAACTGTGTTTAGTGGAGCACTGAAGCTTCAATCAACACTGGCAGCACTGATATGACAAGTGAAGATCAATGTGGGCGTAAACTTGTAGTTAAGTTAACAAATTTTGAAGTTGAACAACCACAACCAATTTTGAAGCAGGTGGTTGTGAAGTTGTTTTAAAGCCTTTGCAAATTTGCATTAGGTCGTGAATTTGGATGCAGCAGAGTGGATGCAGTTTACCGAGAACTGGGGGGAGGGGGGTCTTTATCAAGCAGTTGATAGAAAACGGCTGAATATGATGATATATTTATTCATTGATTCCCCCCCCCCCCCAATATTTTCTTCAAGTCGGCATCTATGAAGACAGTTATAGATATGCGACAATCATTTTGAACATGAGTATCCAGAGAGAGTTTTGGATGGTATACGGAACACCAAAGACTAATAAATGTTTACTTACTTTCCTTGTTAAGATGAAGTTTTTTTTCTATTTGGCTTTACCGAATGTAACAGAGTAAGATTTATTTTACGTAAAGTTATTTATTAATTCCGAAGTTACTTATTCTTTTCAAATTTCAGGTACCATCTATTGGGGCAATAGTGGTGAAGAAGTGAAGGTAACAGAAACACTACTAACACATACTTTGCGCCCAGAGTGACCAAATGTCCAATTAACCGGACATATCTTCGTGTTTTATGGTTTTTCAGACAATATTTTCGAGCGCGCCTTTCGTTTCAAAAGTTATACGAAACAAACTTTTAAGTGACAAAATTCACTGTATGTCCCAACAGAAATATCTTGTCGTATTTAATTTCTTAGTATCATAAATAACACGATCTTATAATGTGCTACTTTGCCTGAGTAATAAGTATTATGTACGCTGTAGAAAAAAGCAGGTGGTTGTTTAAGTAAACACTATCAATTTAGGCATACATTTTATATTACTGTTTATAATGCAATAGTGATTACTTAATAACCATTTTTTCTGATATTTTTTGTTTATAAAATTTTCTAGAAGTATTTCGTTTAAATCTGTTTTATTTTTTCTATCAAGTAACATGGATACAATTGAATACCGAAATTGACATTTTAAAAATTTCTTTTAACTTGGCATACAATGAACTCACAATCTACATAAACATTCCTTTGATTAGTTTTGAATAAAAGCAGCCTTTTCAAAGTGCAAGTTATGAAGTAACTAAGTAAGAAATGAGAGAGCGAACAAAAAGAAGAGGAAAAGTAAGAAGGCAGAAAAGATTATGATTTCGAGAGGCGAAGGTCAGAAGATTTATCGCCTATTATAATGTAAATTTTAGATATAAGTAATGAAATTTTGAGTGATTTGGCCCTATACGCCACCCCTTTCTACGGACTTGGTTGAACATAGGCAATAAATTCAATAAGTACATTTTATGCTATAGGATACCGGGACATGATAAAGTATTTTATTTAGTTCCTACTTATATTCATAAGAGTTTTAGGAGAAGCTAAGAAATTTTACATATCTTCATTCTTAGCCCACCCTCGCCATGCCCTTGCATCAACAATAAAAATAAGTTCAATAAATAACAAGCAGAGGTACAGTCGGTGAAGCAAACTCAGAAGCTCCTGGTGTCTGACCCTCCATGACGTTTGGGGCTAAAATAGGATTAAAATGGCATACGGCTGACATTATTTGTCTCAGAGACCCCGAAAAATATGGATTCGACACTAATATCGGTCGTTTTTGATAATTTTTACTTTCAGCCCCCACTCTTAGTGCGATCAGAGGGAGAACAAAATAAAGCGATCTTAATTCCTTAGATATTGGTCTACTTGCTTACCAAATTTGGCTTAGGTAGATCTGACCAGTAGTAATCGAGAAATAGAGTATCATATACACACAAACCACTCCTAATAATTCCTAAGGGGGTCAGAGGGAGTGCCAAAGGAGGTGCCAAATATAACAATCTTTATTTCATGGATAATAGGCTACTTGCTCACCGAATTTCGTTCAGATCCGACCAGTGTCTAGTATGCTTACGACGGGAGGTAAAAAGATTTCCAGAAATTTTTACAGGTCATGATATGTTATTCCACTTCCAAGTAACAATCATGAAATTGAATTTTTAGGTGCGGCTACGAAAATATTATGGGTCTTTTTCCCCCTTCATCCCACTGGTTACAAGTGAGCATCAATTCGAGTAACTAATTCAGTAAATATGAATTTTATAAGATATTTGGAATCAAAAACATTATTGCGTTGATTTACATGTTATACACATGATATGAGTGTAGGCAGAATCATTTATCTATATACATCTCCACTGTATGTCAACAATAAAACAAATTTTATTGTCTCAGCGTCTTTCCTCTGAAATATTTCAAAAGCGCTTACTTGGCGGTAACAAATCTATCACATATCTTAATTAGCGTATATTTTCTATTCGTCATTGTAAAAATTACAATATAGGTCCCAGAAATCATATAGCTTTTACAAGTGGCAACAAATACATAATCCTTATTATTTACCGAAAGTAATATGCAAAAAGCACTTTCCTTTCCCTTTTTTTCCCCCTTAGTTCCTCTCTCTCTGCAAGCAGATCAATAGTATGTTCAACTTATTGTCCCAGTACCTTGACAAGCTTCTTTACAGTGACAGGTTTCCAATATACCATTTTCCCCGCTATAAATAGCAAGTATCTGAACCGCACACAGGAAAAATTACAAGGAAAGGAACGTCAATAGGACTTTAGTAACTACTATCAACAAAACACCATCGTTACTGACTGCAACAGGACTAGCTCAGGAGAGTAATGCTCCCGGAAGTAGGAACGAAAAACACAGTTTTGATTGGTTGGCGTTATCCATTTCTTGCCACGTTGCATTTAAATAGCAGAAATCAAATGATCATTGTTGTCGATCTTCGTGGCTAATGGGCTAGCGCTATATGCTAATAATGAAAATCTCTTTTGACGTGAGTTCAAACCCGGCTTGAGGGAAGCTTTTTTTACATTTTTTTATATTTTTATAACACTTTTTAAATTAAATTAATATGAAAATAATACTTAAAAAAGTGATTTACTTACTTTTGTGCAGATAAGTAGTAGTAGTAGCAGGAACGGGTTAGAAGCCCCGCAGAGCTCGTTTTGTTCCCCTTGTACTCCATGATATAAATTTTGTGACCAACTTAAAACAACTGGCTAGGATGGCGTTTAAAACAGCTGGCTAGAGTAGCGCGCGCAAAAAAACGTACTTCCGGGGGCATTACTCTCCCGAGCGGGTCGTACTGAAACCTGCAATCAATTCATTATATCTGGAACAGTAACAACAGCATCCCTGCGCCATTTTAAAAATAAATACGGATAATTTGAATGGCAAATTTTTGTGAGAACTTATGAAAGTGTAGGTGGTTCTAGTTGTAACATAAAACCAAACAAAATCTTGAACATTCTGCACTCTACCAGCATAGATAGTAAGACCAACGTTGGGTGACGGTAGGCTAGCTAAATTGCCTCATTTTGGTTCTATGTTGTAATTGGTTTCTTTGTTCAGTATTAGATAATCAACACATCTATCGTGGTATATCCAATCAAAGAAGTAACCTTCTGCCAACTACATACGTACATAACAACACTTTATAAGCTAATAGCTAGCATATAAGCTATTAATATTTATTTATTTAATTATTTAAATTTATATATTTATATATTTAGTTATATATGTATATTTTTTTTCTTTTTTTTTCTTATTTAATAATTTCTATTTGTTATTTACTTTCTTTGTATGTCATCTCATTAGGGAACTGTTAGAAAAAGTGAAAGGGCTCATTATTTTTTCTGTTTGCGCGTAAGTAACTTTATCCTCATTGGTTCCCTCCGACCAATGAGAGAGAAGAAGGGGCGTGGCCTTTCACTTTCTCATGTATATAAGATCTGCTGTCACATGTCTTATCTCAGTGTTTGTGTCTGATGAAGAGGACGTTAGGTCCTTGAAACTGTAACATTGTAAGTATAGTTTTTAATATATTTCATTCTGCTCTGGTCAGAACTGTGTTTTATTTGTTACTCTACTTATCCAGAGCCATGGAGTTTGTTCATTAACAACACTTTGCTAACAATGACAACAACAACCACAACCAAAACTGCTTACCAACGTTAACGCAAGGAATTGGGACAACCATCTCCCAATGGTATGAGCCTCCCTCTTCATAGCCTGCGCAATCAACATACTGGTTGAGTCTGCAACACGAGAAACAAATCTTGACAACTGTTCCACACTTGGATAATGCATGGAAGTCCGGACACCATTCTCAATGCATCAGTCCTGGTATTGGTCTAATTTGAAGCGAGATCGGAATACATAATAGGGATGGCCTTTTTCGAAAAATCTGTTTTTCGATTTATGGAAATTTCATTTTTCTTTTTTTCATTTTTCGCTTTTTCGAAAAATGTTTCGTTTTTCGTTTTTTCGAAAAAAATCGTTTTTCGGAAATTTTTCCCCCGTGTTTCGTTTTTCGAAAAAAATTCGTTTTTTTTGTTTTTTCGAAAGATTTTTCGTTTTTCAAAAAAAAAAATTCGTTTTCCGTTCTTCGATGTTTTTTCGTTTCTCAAAAAGTTTTCAGAATTCGTGGAATGATAATGTGGGAAGAAATGGGAGTACCCCGGGAAAACACACGGACACGATGTTGTCTGCCACGAACTTACTTGACTTGGGATGAAATGCACAAGAGGTAAGCGTTCTGAGCTACCGTGCCCCCTTGGATTTGGATTTAATGAAAGTATAGTGTATAATGCCTACTATTGACGAAACTCATCCAATCACGACCAAAATGAATATGGTTATGGACTGCGATGTATTTAGTACACACGTTAAATATTATGGTGTTTGGGACTTTGGTTCCAGAGTTATTGCTAATCAAATTTGTGTTTTAAGTTAGTGATATCAAGAAATTTCACTAAGACGCATTTGATTAAATTCAAATGATCTTGACGAAAGTTGGTAGGATCGTAAATATTGACAAGCTTGGTATACATGGAAGCTCAGTATAAAATATTATGGTGTACAGACTTTTTGTTCCTGAGTGATTAACTATCAATGTTAGGCTTGGAATCAGAGAAATCAAGAAATTTCATTCAAGCGCAAAAGATGGAACTCATCCAATTTTTACCAAACTTGGCAAGGTGGTAGATCTTGACGAGCTTAGTAACTATAAAGGTAACCAAGAAAGATCTGTCGCTTTTTCACCCAACATTTTCAAACATCGATTGGTAACCTAAGACATACCTGGGAGATAAAAAAAATCGCATCGACGACCTTCTGCCAACGTTTTGGAAGGCCATGTATTCCATCGCGGTAGAACTTGGTGGGCCGTGAAGCGAAGAAGATATCAAGTGAATTTTGCACCTCTACTAGGGATTTGAATTGGCGTCCTCTAAGCTGATTGTCCAAGGAAAGGAATAGGCGATAATCGGACGGTGCAGTGTCCGGGGACTATGGCGGATGCAATAGTGTTTCCCATCCAAAGTGTAAAATGGTGTCCCGGGTCATCCAAGCCACGTGGGGCTTAGCGTTGTCCTGTAACAGGAAGACCCCTTTGCGATTCAGAAGTGCTGGCTCCAGAATCTTGAGTTTTTTCTTGAACACGGCTCAACTGCTGACAGTACACAGTTCATTGATGCTCTGACTAGCTGGTAGCAGTATTTTTTCTCAAAATACTGTCCAGAAAATTTGGACTTGAACTTAGTAAAATCAAGAAATTTCATTAAAACGCGTTAAACTCATCAGATATTGGCCAAAGTTGATATAGTCATAGACTTTATCGAGTCTGGTACGCGTGCGAGCTCAGCACGAGATATTGTGATGCACAGACCTTTGGTTCTCGGTTCTTGAGGGATATAAATTAGAAATAATAATTCACAAAAGTAAACAGTGTAAAATTTATATTTTACAGAATATTAAAAAATAATTATTTACTAACAGTGATTATTAATGTGTTATCGACAATATGCCATTACTGCTGTATCGCTGGACCAATTTGAAAATCAAAAAATGGAGCAAAATATACTGCATTCTGTTATATTTGGTTGGATTATATTAAGTTACTTTAGACTATGTTATTTGGTGCGCAATTTTACTATGCGGATCCATAATATAAGTAGTAGTAGGAGTAGAAGTAGCAGTAGTAGTAGGAGTAGGAGTAGGAGTAGGGGTAGTAGTAGTAATAGTAGTAGTAGTAGTAGTAGTAGTAGAAGAAGAAGAAGTAGTAGTAGTAGTAGTGGTAGTAGTAGTAGTAGTAGGAACGGGTTAGAAGCCCCGCAGGGGTTGTTTGGGTTCTGTTCTCGACATGAAATGGGTAAATTAAAGATTTGCCCAAATTTTTCTGTACATTTTACAATCTATGGATCCGTATAGTAAAACAAGTGGACCTCTCCGCGAAATATCCATCAGCCTCCACATACAGTGCCGCTTACAACATCAAAAACAACCAGCAAATACAATCGCTTTCTGAGCTTTTACTATTCCCCTTACGTGACTTTCAATCACTCTTTCTCATAAACTTAAATAAATTCTCCAATTGACCCGGTAAATTTTCTAACATTGGTCCGGCGATACAGCAGTTAACCCGACAAGATATTTTATAATGTAAAAAAAGACTAACAAATTACCAAATAGAAGGATACTGTATAAACTGATCGTGATAGTATCAGGCAAGTATGTAATAAATTCTCTTTTAATAATTGATTTTAGCAAAATATGAAACATGCAGTGATTATATGTACTGATACTGATTCTAAAGACTTCACAGTATGATCCCCCATTCATTTCTCTTATTTTCTATAACTAATTAAGTCAGTATCAAAAACAATTTGATTGCTTTCAAAAATAGGCAATTTAATACTAACAAAATACTGTTGAATGGTTTATTTGTTCTAAAGATGTTTTATATATGGTAGGCCAAAGAAGTAAGTATCTGTCTATAATAATCTCATCAAACGAGAATTCAAGTTTTCAATAGATGGGTCTTCGTTTTCGCATTAGTTTTTACTGCTACTAACTTCAGTAGAAGAATACTACTAACTTGTAAGATGAAATATTTTTTACTTGGTTGCTTGTTGAAGTTCAGCGTCCCTTTTCAGTATCGAGCAAGACTATACAAAACGTGGACCTACATTTTAAAGTGGAATCCGAACCACCATAGGTTCAATGTTTTCCCACTTGGGACCCTGTGCATCAAAGGAATACGCGCTAGCCACTAGACCAGTGGACAGGGCTTGAAATCTTTTCTTGGAATTATGAAATTATATATTTAAAAGAAACATTTGTCGCTTTCTACTATCTCTCTCGTTCTGTGAGAAAAAAATATTGTAACCAGAGATATAGTAAGTATTTATCACTTTCGGTTGCATTAAACTTAGAGATGAAAACTACCATTGTGGCACAGAATCCATATCAAAAACTGCTTCCGGCTATCGTTTTTCCTTTACTATGAAACCGGAAATTGTAGTGTCTCACTATTTCCGGTTTACATTGAGGGAAAGCGATCAAGATTACAATCTTCGAATCCTGGATTCATATATATATATATATATATATATATATATATATATATATATATATATATATATATATAAACATATCTTGTTATCTCTTATTATTTTTGCTGTATGGTGATCACTATTGAAATTAGAAGTGGCAGTAAGTTTCTACCACAGGATAAAACTTGGAGATAGTTTATTGCCAAGGTACTGAATTCATGCTTCTCGCTAAGTATTATCATGCTTGCTCTATGGTGATCAATACTGAAACCGGAAGTTATGATCAGGGGCGGATCCAGGACAGACTTCTGGGGGTGATGGCGGGGGGTTGTAATACTGCTACTTGGAGATACTTTTAAGAGCTCCAAACTCTGAGATAGGTTTTATTTATATATAAAATAAGTAATCGTCCTCTTCTGGAGGGAAGGGGTCGATCGCCCCGATTGCCCCCCCCTGGATCCGCCCCTGGTTGTGATACATTTTTCCTACTTCCTGTTTTTGTAGAGATACAAGTGAGTCTCGTTTCACAGTGTAAAACTACGGTAGACTTCCAATCTATGCAAATTGAATACTCAAATTTCAGTACAGCAAGTAACACAACTAAAACTCCTGGTTGGAATAGATTAATAAGATCAAAGATAGAATCTGTTCCTCGGATGCTGAATCCGTATCAAAAAGCCATTATTAGCTATCACTTATCGTTTTTGTTCTATGGCGATAAAGATTGAAAGCAGGAATGGTTAATTTGAACCACTTCCGGCTTGAATAGAGGGTTAAGGGAGGTGATGGAATCTATTTTTAGGATGCTGAATCGATTTAAGAAAACTTCTCGATATCTTCTATAGTTTTTTCTATGAATATAAGTATTGGAACCGAAAGTAGTAGTAAATATCAAGCATTTCCGGTTTCTGAAGAGTGGTGCAGGTTATGAAGATATGTTCTCTTAAAACCCTGAATTGATTCCAGAAAATTGTTTGTCGCTATCTATTACAATTTTTGTTTTATCGAGACAAGTGTTAAAACCGGAAATGGTTAATTTGAACACTTTCGGTTCAAATAAAGTGTTAACGAAGAAGGTGGAATCTATTCTTGGTTTGCTGGATTGATTTTTTTTAAAAATGCATCTCGATATCTCTCACTGATTTTGCTCTATGGAAATTAGTATTACCTATAAAATCAAAAATAGTAATAAACTTCAACCATTTCTGCCCTTGTGGAGTGTTGCGGATTGTAATGGTATTTCCTCTTGAGACCCTGAATCGATTGTAGGTGAACCACTTGTCTATCTATTACCAATTTTGTTCTGTGGCGATAAATGTTGGAACTTGTCATCGTTAATTTGAACCATTTCTGGTGTAAATAGAGATCAAGGGAGAAGGTAGTGCCTATTCTTAGAACGCTTAGTCGATCGCGAAAAACCGCATCACGATTTCTCCAAGTTTTTGCTTTATAAAAATCAGTATTGAAACCAATGTACTAGTAAATTCGGCCACTTTCGGTTTCGATAGTATTGTGGGTTGAGATGATATATAGCTTATATACTCTTGAGACGCTGTATCGATTCGATTGAGAAAAAAACACTTGTTGCTATCTATTACTATTTTTGTTCTATATCGATAAATGTTGAAATCGAAAATGGTTATTTTAAACAACTTCCGATCTGAATAGAGGATTAATGGAAAAGATAGACCTATTTCTTGGTACTGAATCGATTGCAAAAATCTACATCTCGATATCTCGTAATTCAGTATTGAAACCGGAAATAATAGTAAATATAAACTATTTCTGGTTTTGATTGAATGTTGTGGATAGTTATATGTTGTCTTAAGACGCTAAATTGTTTGCAACAAATCGCTTCTCGCTATCTATTACTCTTTTCGTTCTATAGCGATAAAAATTGAAACCAAAAAAAGGGTATTTGAACCACTTACGGTTTGAATGGGGGGTTATGCAGGAGATCGAACCTACTTTAGGGGCTCTAAATGGACCGCAAGAAACGACTTCTCAATATCTGTTACTGCTTTTGCTCTGACACCTGTCGACAGACAGACGGACAAAGCCATTCTAAAGACTTCCGACACTTATGCATAGCTTAATCTGCAAGTGTAATAAGGACGAACATTGAATATATTCTTGGGACACTGAATTGGTTCTGGAAAACTGCGTCTTTCTATATATATTACCGTTTGTGTTCTGTGGTGATCAACAATGTAGCAGAAAGCGAGAGATCTCTACCCCTGCTGGATTAAATAAAAGTCAAATGGATTAGATGAATCTATTCGTGTTGCAAAACTATTTATGCTTCTCGCTATTTCTTACCGCTCTTGCTCCGATGCCAGCCGACAGACGAACGGATGGATAGACAGACAGATGAACATAGCTGTTCTATAAGACTTCCTATATGTATGGATAGTATACTATAGTTTGGAAGTACTAATAAATGAAATTAATTCAGTTTGTTTTACGAAAATTATCCGTTTTCCGTTTCTCGAAAAAATGTTCGTTTTCGCTTTCCGAAAAATTTTTCTTTTTCGAAAAATTTTTCGTTTTCCGTTTTTCGAAAAAATTTCGTTTTTCGTTTTTCGAAAAAATGTAGCCATCCCTAATACATAATAATGGCTTGTCTTTTGACATATTCCGTACAATCCTTCCATAGGTCTTTGTGTTTTTCTACTAATATATTATAGTGGTTATCAAAATAATGGAAACACTTGAAGGAAATGAAACTTACGTTATTGAATTGTTGTCGGGCAACTACTATCTACAGACCAGCTCTGATGCATTATGGTATGCAGAAATACACTGGTTGCCATTAAAGTGCAACAACAAGGAGAAAAGATAGCCGCGTCAAAGTTGGCAGACAAAGATCTGATGGTACAGGTAGCAAATAATTGAACTTGCTGCTCTGAGTGACGGGTATCAATATGGTGGCAGCGGAGCAGAACTGGTGATTGTCAGTAACCTGTGAGTGCACGATAAGCGGTCACAACACCTGCAACACAGTGAGGCATCAAGAAAATGAGCTCTTGAATGTCCTTCTTGGGTATGAAATGCCATGTATCATCAACTAGCTGGCAGAGTTCGCAGGTGTAAAACACAACCATCGACCAGCAAAATACAACAATGTTCAATTAGCGAAAGATCGGAGGAATGCACCAATCAAGGAAGTAGAGGAACATTGTGTCCAGCAAGGAAGTGTACGACAGTACATGCAACATGAAGGTGCGCGATATCCTGTTGAATATAGTTCCCGTTAGGACCATAATCGGATCCAACATCTGGTCAATGTACTGGTATAGATCTGCTCAAATGTCCGTCAATGCACAGGAGGCATGAACGAGCATGGAATCCCTATGGCAAACTACAATATCCACACCATAATACTCAGTGCCGAACCGACTTGGCGATGCAAAATGCAGGCATCGCTCAGGTTAGTGCGGCGATTGCGTCACATATGGATGCAGCCGTTACGTAACTGCAGACAGAAGTGGAATCGCCTGGAATTCTGCTATTCATCTCTTCACATGTAACGTTCGCGACATCATTGTAGTTACCCACACTCATACTGTGTAATCAGAGGAAATCGAAGCAATAGATATCGTGCTAGTATGTCCCGCTGTCAGATGACGTACAATGGGCGTTTGTGGATAGAATGGGCGTTACACAACTACCTCCAGTGCTTGCTCCAGTATTTCCAGTGCTTGCTCAAATCAAAACCAACAATGTGTTATTAAAAAGACTCCGCATTATATTAGGTGCTTGATTTAACGATTACCATTACCATTGTAACAACACTCCAAATAACAAGTGGATTGTGTCAAAATTTAACACAACTCGGGTAAATCGAAGCCATTGTGTTGAATACATTTTTTTCTAAGAAGAATATTTTACTAGGGGTCCATGTTTCTTTACATCTGAGAATTGAAAGATTCTTACTTGTGGTTCAAATGTATTCTACTTAGAGAAGCCCAACAGTGTTCTACGGGGTAGTGGATCCCTCTAGTTACGACTATGGTATTAGAATAAGAACAATAAAAAGTAGCGAAAAATGGCTCTTATATATTGATTCAGCCTAAGAATAGTTCTATCTTTGTTCTTTCTCTTCTATTGATATTGGAAATGACAAGTTTAACCACTTTCGGTTTTGGTTTTAGATTTCCGTAGTTTGAAAGTCCATCGTAGTTTTAGAATGGGAAACTCATTTTTATTATTATTATTATTAATCATAATCATAATGAGAATAATAATAACAAGAAGAAGAAGACTAGGAAAATTTAAGTGATATAAGTACATCCATAGTGTAATCATCCGCAAATTGATCAGCCTTTCGTGTGATTAAACTCTTAAGGACAATACTATAAACTCAAAATGATACTTGCCACTTATTAGTAGAACACATATTTATTGAACGACATATATAAACCGTTATTGGATTATTTCCCGTTCACATACACTAGAATTAGAGCAACTTCTATCTACTGTATGTCTAATAACATTAACCCAGAATAGGGTCCAAATTTTCTCAACTCTCTATACGCAAAGACAGTAAGTGCATCGTTCATGATTATGCTCATAACTGTTGATTACCTGGTAGGGTAGTAAGTGTCAACCGTTATACATTTGAAATTAGATGGAGTGAACTAGTATATAAACATTAAACATTATACAGGAACATAAACCTTGGGTAGTCTTTGCATGACTGTACGAGATATACGAGGTATATTATGTTGTTCCAGATGTTACATTAAATCATAATGGTGAATTGAGAATATCTCCTTAGGTGAGAGTAATACTTCGTATACAGTAACAGCAAGAAAGAGAAAATTTTTAAGATGAATCTGAACTATCATTAATGATATAATTTAAAAAAAAAACATTTTCGGTACAATGTTACAATAGAAACATGGCAGTACCTTGATTCAACATTTCCTTCAGGCTGTTTTACGTTATTATTACGTTATTATTAGCATTTAACGCGGAAAAAATTGCCCAAAGAAGTGACAT
Organism: Thermobia domestica; assembly: GCF_964235325.1. NCBI lineage: Eukaryota > Metazoa > Arthropoda > Insecta > Zygentoma > Lepismatidae > Thermobia > Thermobia domestica. The sequence goes on from NC_137463.1 coordinate 73,177,222, forward strand.
ATATCAATCGACAGAGTCAATTTAACTTAGTAAAATAACACGAGTGAGTATAAAACATAATAGGTTGTATTCCAAAAAGTCGAGAACAAGACATACACACACGCACACACACACACACACATATATATATATATTAGCTGAACCTGCGCCCTCTACACAGCGTATCATTCACATATGAGCATTAACCTCCTTGTCATTTCTCACATCTATGCGTGTCCTTTTACAGACACAAGTGAAGGACAAGGGATATCATAAAAGGATAAAAGTCGACAAGGGATATCATAAAGGGGAGATTTTTTCAATATCTCGCATCGTTTGCAAAATTTGAGCCTACTTCCGGTTGGAGTTTCTAATTCATATATGGTCAGTATTTTCTTTTTTTCATCTTGCATGCAGTATGTAATAACCAAATACATTACACAAATAATTAAGTATAATGTCAGTGATATACGGTGTTCATTGGGCAAAACACTTCAAACAATAAAGATTTATCTTAGATTGAAGAAATGGTTATCCTTCGTTTTTTATTATCATTTCATCATGAAACAAACGCCGCCGAAATATACTAACCCCCTATACAAATATCTGGTGTTGGAATGTATAACCCGTAGGATATGATGCTTTACTTTTTAAAATTCCAACACTTCCAGTGTCAATTAGAACTGAACGATCTACACAAAATTTACAATCCATCAGTGAAAAAGGTGGTTTCCGAGATATTATTGTCAAAAAAGTGGCTACAAACATATTAACCCAGCATTTTAATATTATTTACTAGCTGAACATGCGCTTTGTACACAGCGCATCATTCACATACGAGCACAAATCTCCTTGTCATTCCTCTCAACATCTGTAATGTCTCTTTACAGACACAAGAGAAAGACGTGTTGATTAAAATCGGCAAGGGGTACTATGAAGGGGAGATTTTTTCAATATCTCGCATCGTTGGCAAGATTTGGGTCTACTTTCGGTTGGAGTTCCTAATTCATGAACGATCAGTGTTTTTTTTCTTCTTGCAAGAAATATGTAATAAGCAAATACATTACATACTCAATTATCACATTACTAATTAACTAACTCTATCGCCTATGGAACGCAGAGGTTCAATGCCGCGTTCACAAAAGCTCTCCACTGACTTCTATCCTTAGCCAACTGGATCCAGTTACTACTTTATTTTCCTATTTCTACTAGATCCATCTTAATGTTGTTCTCCCATCTGCACCTAGGTCTTCCTAATGGTCGTTTTCCTATTGGAGTTCCAGTTAGAACTTTGAAAACATTCCTACTTTCTTCCGTCCTGACTACATGACCTGCCCACCTGAGCCTCCTAGACTTGATGACCCTAAAAATGTTTGGTAAACCCTATGAATTAATGTAGTTCCTAGTTATAAAATTTCCTTCATTTCCCATTCCCCTTCCTCTTTGGTCGGAATATTCGCCTCAGGATCTTGTTCTTAAATACGTTCAGTCTACGTCCTTCCCTCAGAGTAAACGACTATGTTTCGAGACCATACAGAACAACAGGCATGATTATAGTTACATATATATATATATATATATATATATATATATATATATATATATATATATATATATATATATATATATATATATATATATATATATATATTCTAAATTTAAAAGAATGTAACTGAGCTAAAATTTAAACTAAAATAACCTGTCCGATATGTTTATTGCTTCCGAACTAACAAAGAAACCTCCATCATCGCATATACATGACAGTTGCCTAGACAGTAAGTTTATCCTCAATAAAGCAGCTCGTATCTTCATATTTCCGTTGCTTAAACCTAATACATATGAAGTTACATTGTTATTCACCAACATGTTTTTTTAATAACTTTTACATATTTTAGTTTGGATCGTTATAATAAAATTTATTCATTAGTAATATAAGTAGCATCTGCTAAGAAACAGGGATATTCAACATCAGGGTGGTCTTGCAGTGTCTCTAAGAAATAATTAGCTTAAATGTCATCTTACGCTGTCCTTACTTGTTCTGGCGAATATTACAAAGTTTCATATCAGCCATGCCATCGCACGAAAATTAAATGACACATACATTATTACTAGTAATAATAACTTAATTATCTTGAGTTAAGAAGGAGCAGAGCAATGGACTTATTAAATTGGTGATACAATACACCAGTATTCCAGCTCTATTTACTTCTCCGAATGAACATTGTATAACATGAAAATTCTATAGTTATTCAGTAATAAAAAAAAAATAATGAGGAATGATACATTTACATGCAAAAACATATATGAAATGTGAGGCATTAGCTTGAACTTAAAATTAAATCATTCATCACTGCATTATATTAGGAGCTGATTATAGATAGATTCCAATTTCCAGCATGGCACAACAAACACTACTAACTAGACAATATGATAGCAACGATATTATCTGTATTGTTCTTAGCTTGGTTCATTTTTAAATATTGCATGAGCCGTATGGTAGCAAGATAAAGGTTTTCTGAGCCAGGCAACTGTGAATGGCTGGTACCGTAGAAGCTCATTTCATACGTTAGTATTCATTAATTACAAAATTTAATAATCAGTCAAAAAATTTAGATTATTATAAAATCAAGAATTTGTATTTGTCACGCGATTACAGCTATAAGACGTTCCCACTATGAACCTGAAGTGCATGACGCTACCGGTATTTAGCTACTAATCATTATCATCATCATACTATTCAAATGCACACGGAAAAAATTTAAAATTAATGGAATTTTCTTTATCAAGGATTAGTTTTACTTTTCACTGCCGCTAGTACCACCACTGAGAACTAGACAGAAAACTTTGTGTTTAATAAAAATGAAAAATTTATCGTATTAATCAGTTATCCTGGGAATTCCATTGCAGCTATCAGAACTCCTGTGAAGCAAATAATTTGTTAGGGATTACCTTATAATACAGCTATACCATCCAGCACCGTTCGAGTCCCAAATAAATTTCCTCGTTTTGCCTGCAGAATATTCCCATGACTCATAAAATTATCTGTTCGGTGTCAGAACACCACATTACACTATTAGAAACGAATCATCATCTTTCTGTAAAGTCCATAATCTACACTATAATTCACTTCCACTCATATTACTTTAGTGTTGCTATTGTCATTATTAAGATTTTCAATCAATAATTTTGCATAAGTTAAATAGACAAAATATAGTTTTAGCTCAAATCGAATAATAACAGGACTTGTCCCAACGCCTAAACAGATTGTTTTTTTTTTTTTTTTTTTTAATATTATTTTTGTTCATACCTCACACTTAACAACGAATGCCGAGCCATCAACAAACTAGAATTTTCATCTCTGTAATAACATTATTGCCTTGAATCATATTTAACATTCAACATTTAACATTCCCGCAATTCCTAAATAAAAATTGATACTAAATTATTTAATCCCAAAATGTATAAAATATTTATTTTACACAGCACTATTTCTTTGCTTCCTCTTTCGAATTTCGCTCGTCAGTTCTTTTGTTGCTATTAATTTCAGCTGCCCATAATTATAAACGGCAAGCACCGATTAAGAGAAACAATTACAGCCATCAACGTTCATGCACGGTCCTACACCACTTGCAATATTAATATTTTAATATTCGTAACAATTAATTTCTTCTTGTGGAAAATAGAATACGTTTAAAATATAAATAATTACATATAATCAAAATGCAGTACACTGAAAAGGATATTTTAACATGCATACTTGATACTGTAGCTAAATTCTTATTAAAATTTTATAAATATTGCAACTTAAAAAGATGTCTAGTCATGTGTAGTCCTCGTTAAGCAATATATTTACCTTTAATTTCCCTTATTTATAAATCAAATTCTTTATGAGAAATGCAACGTAATGAAATATACGAACGGGTGAGTACCCGGTACAGCTTTAGAATACTGTTGTACAGTATATAATAATAATAAATTCTGGTAACATATTCAGACAAACGCAAATCATCCTTTTTTAACATCGTGGAATACTAACAAAACACACGATTGGTAACTGTAAGAATGAGTCAAGCGATCAGAATGATCCGTTACAATCTTCTGTTGGAGCATATGCATTTAAAACAATAATATCACCCCACCAAGAGTGATAAAAGAAAGTCTATCATTAAGTAATTCAACCCGCTTAATTACTGATATTATTTGTTTGTGAACAATAAACGCTGTTCGTAATTGGTGATTTTTATTTTCTTCTCCGTAAAAGAACGTAAAATTTCCGGAATTCACAGTTCAATTGTCTTCCCACCTAACTTCTTGAACTCTTACTAGGTCCATCCTGTATTTCTCTTACTCATTCGTTGTGGATTTTAACCAGTAATATATATGTTGTTCATTGGGCAAAACACTTCAAACAATAATGATTCATATTAGACTGGAGAAATGGTTATCCTTCGTTTTTCATTACCATTTGACCATGAAACAAATGCCTGAGAGATATAAAACCCCTGTATGCAACTATGTTGCGTTGGAATGTATAACTCATTGGATATCATGCTTTACTTTTTCAAAATTTAGTGTACTCCTAAAAAATGTAATAAGGAAATAACGGCCATGGTTTTTTCAAATATTCAATTAGAACTGGACAATACACACCTGGAATCGACCAGCGAAAACGGCACGTTTCTGGTATATGAGATCTTATTGTCGAAAGGATTGGAGACAAACATATAAACTTTTCTTTGGAAATAAACATATAAATCTAGCACTTCAATATATATATATAGATAGATAGGTTGATAGATAGATAGATAGAGATAGAGATATAGGTATACCTAAAAATTGATAATGGGAAATCACCAAGCCACCTATTAGGATGAGACCGATACTGAAGTGTACCTTCAACAATCTGTTCATTATTGATAGCAAGACAACAACACACTGTATAGTTAATGAGAAATAGCTCAAAAATATTACTGATTAATTTTTAACCTGTAATTTTAATTGTATTATCACCAAAGATAAGCCAAATCGGGCGATCAGTATACAAAGGATCCAAGTCCACTTTGGACATATTTCATATTTAAAATCTCTACCGGCAGCTCCTTTCAGAGTTTAAAATATCCATGTCCAGATATTGTAAATAATTCTTATGAAGTAAAACAGTGTTAATCTTTTCTATGTACTTAAGCATACTTTACAAACTTTATGTCTCTTTTTCTCACAAATTAACTTTTTTCATGCACTTAAGCATACTGTACAAAGTTTATGTCTCTTTTCCTCACAAATTAACCTTCACCATGTACTTAAGCATACTGTACTAACTTTATATCTCTTTTTTCTCATAACTTTGGTAATTGCACTTGATTCCCTTGTGCTATGAAATCTCTAGCTATCAATCGATATATCGCACCAAGCTGAATGCAATTACGTACTTCAAGGTTAATTCTAATCAAGGTTAATTTTCGAGGAAAATTAATTTTTATGACGCTAAAAAGTATATTGTATATTACCAATAATAATTTATACCTTTATTCTGCTGAACAAATTGTTTATTAATTTATGTACCGTATTTGTAAAATAACACACTGTTACTTAGCACTGTAATACAATAATACTCTGTTACTGTATTGTTGTTTCTCTTCTTCTAAGGGTGGCAGACATATTACTTACCCACATAGTTTTAGCTGGAGTTTGGAAATTTTTCGAGTCATTTGGTCATTTTACAGGCATAAGAATAGGCTAGTGTGTATGTAATGTAGCATTTATAACATGAAAATAAAACATGATATATCACGATTCTCAGTACACTTTGTCGAACTTACGAATCACGATGTCAAGCTGTTTTTCTCAACTTCTTATTATTTATTTTCGGTTGAACATAATCGTAGTAGGGGCTGCGGTGGCTCAGTGGTAGAGCGTTCACCTCTGGTGCAGGGGGTCTCCGGTTCGATCCCAGCTCGTATCAAGTGAACTTTGTGGTGGACAAACACCGTGTACTTGGGTTTTCTCGAGCTTTTTCCCGTTTCCTCCCACTTCGTTCATTCCACCGCTTCATTCATTTCTCATCATCATCGTCTCCTTTAAGCCTTGCCGGCATAACTGTGGGACGTAAAACTTAAAGATTTCATTTCATTTTCATTTTTTATAATCGTAGTAGTGAATCGAGAATATTTCCTCAGTTAGGATACTTAGTATAGAGTTGCAGCAAGAAAGACACAAGTTTTAAGATAAATCTAAACTACCTTCATTGATATAATTAAACGAAACATTTCTGTATAATGTTACAATAGAGTCATACAGTACATCGATTCAACATTTCTTTCAAACTACGTTTAACAATATTTACCAATATCTACTTTAATATTACCCGCTCATATACTTTTGTATGAAATTTTCCACTAGCAGCTATCGTACCCTAGCAGCATGACAAACTAATAATCATTCTTTTATTTTAATCTCAATTTTGTCTGAATATATTATCTATTTAGTACATTATTCGTCTTCTCTACTCGTCTTTCGTCTGCTGTAAATATATAGTACACGTGGCCAACCAAATTGACCGCATTAACTATTCATTGATTAAGATATTGTTGTGTATTTTGAACAAAATGTTCATTGTTTTATTATTAATAATATCAAGAACAAAAAACGGTTAGAAATTAGATTTTTTGGCTTTGTGCATCTATGGCCATGTTAGCGAGCCCTGTATAAGGGAATACATTTCTAAAATGGCAGGTAAATGCATTGGGCCTAAGCCCTAAATATAAGATATATAATATATTTCTTATAAATGGGTAGGTGTATCTGAAATTTGACATCCTTCGGCGATCACACTCCCGGAGGAATTAGGGAGAAAGAAAGAAATGGAGAAGGAACAAAGTGGCTTGGAACCATTATGTAAGGTACTGTCTCGACATTTCCCTGGTGTGAATGAGGAAAACTGCAGTCAGGATGCCTGCCCTGAAAAAGCTTTTACACTTTTTCGACCCAGTGCTCCCACAGGGAACTGAACCCAGGACCACTTGCACCAAAGGCAAGACCATTAGCGACTACGCTGCAGGGGGTCACAAAAAAGTTGATTTTCAATTTGAAAGCTGGTCCCTTTTCTGTTTGAATTACGAGTATTTCCAAGATATTTGTGTCTTTTCTGAAGGTCTAGCGATTAGTAAATGTCATTTAGGTACACAAAGTATCCTCGATTCTTGGTGACACACGAGACCAAATGCACTAGAGTGATTCAAAACCTAGTTTTTGAGCTCCTTCGTGGCTAAGCGGTTAGCGTATACGCCTTTGGCGTGGGAGACCCGGGTTCGATTCCTGACGGGAGCTCATGTGGTTCGGATTCCATGTTAATCAGTAAGTCCCGTCTCAAATAGCCTCACTGCTGAAAGCTGAAAATCAACTCAACTTAATTCAAAACCTAGTTTAAGCTGTAGATGTCTCATATATAACGTTGCTGCTGACAAACGAACAACATAAACACAAATCTATCAATCAAAACAACGTATGCCTATGACTATTCTTGACTGAACTATATTCTAAAACATGGCAGTGGCTTTGGGCCATTTGAGATAATATTTTTTTTTAATTAATTGTTGAATTGATTGCTAACGATTTCTAGACGCTGAGTTGGTTCTGAACAAAGAAGCTTCACATACCGAACTGTAAATTACATTGATTTTGTAGATCACCATCAATTATAATATAGCTAAGCAAATCATAAATTTTGAAAAATAATATCTGCAATAGCAGGTCACTGAATGAAAAAAAGAGAAATTTACTTACAAGGAAGGGACATGAACCTGTCATCCGGACATTAGAATCAAACCTAGTCCATTCGATAAACATGACAAAGATATGTTCATGCACAAAAAGAAAAGAAAAAAGTGACATAGACGACGGAGTAAGTTCCTGGGGCCCATTAACCCTGTTAGTATCAAGAAAATCGCTTAGTCACGAAGGAGCTCCTGTCCTTTACAGAACACCCTCCCATTATCTGTATAATCGCCTTTATCATTGAGCTAGTGCATACCCTCTGAAGCCCCCAAATACATTACCAAGGCTTTGGCTGACAAAATTATTGTTGAAACAAAGTATGAGCTATGCCATTCAGGTAAAAAAAAAAAAAAAAAAAAAAAAAAATCTTACACTGTTACCTGTACAGCTTTTTTTCTTTCTTTCATTTTGTAATAATCTTCTACGTCCTCAAAATATTGCATAACCTCAGATTTATCTGTTGCGCAATGCACAAGAAATTTCAGAATAGAAGAATGTTGCTAAAGAGCTGAATGTTTATAAAAGGATCTCAAAACATTTTCACCTGTCACAAACCACTGCAGAGGCGTTAAGACGTGTAACTACAGTACAAAGACATCTTTCTTATACAATAATTCACTTCTACTTTAATGTTTCGTCCTTATTTTGTCGTTATCCGTAACCTGTGTCTTTTATCATCTCCCGTTCTTCTCTCTTTGATCCATGTGCTCTAAATCCAAAATCCTTTCCGTCATGATACACGAACCTTTCTTACACAAAGGAACACCCACAGATTTATGGAACTTTGAACTTCTTCCGTACAAAGCTTGATGTTTGCGGTTTTTGGAGATGAACGAACGTCTTGAAGGTTTCTTCTTGATCTCTCCAGCTCCTGGTTCTCTCCCTCTCACTAGGAGGCGTTTTCTTACTCTTCGTCGGCCTATTTTTCCCCTTTTCTTCTTCCTCCTTGTCTTGTCACACACCCTGCAGTTCTCACAAAACTCGAACCTAATTACAACAGACAAATGATGATGACAAACCTTATCGTCCTCAACACCCCTCCATCCTCACCCTTCTAACCCATCAACCTCATCCCCTTTCCAAGTCGAAAGTCTTCTGGTTCTACTTCTTCCTAAACCAGATGCACTCACCCTTCTCTCTCTCTCTCTCTTTCTCTGTCTCTAGAGAGGAAAGAGACTGAAAACGGAAATTCAGAAGTGGTTTAGAATGCAACTGGATAAAGAAGGCGTTAACTCTCTCGAAAGCAAAAACACGGATAAGTCCCACTCATGTTTCTTGTACATAAACTAAATAGTCAAAGACTAATAACCCATCTTTTCCTGTCAGACAATTTTTTATTGCTTTAAGTATATTATTATATTTATTTATTGCTTTTGAACAATATTCACTTTATAACTTAAAAAAAAACAAAGAAATTACATTTCACATTATGGCACTACTGTAGATTTCCCTATTTCTCGGACTCTAGATCCACATCCAAAACAGTTTCTGTCAATCTCGTACAATTATTATTATATAAGATTCATACAAACTGGAAGTTCTAATAGCTTTTCTACTGCCTTCGATTTTAGAAGAAGAATAAGACTAACTAACTAACTAACTAACTCTATGGCCTATGGAACCCGGAGGTTCAGTGCCGCGTTCACAAAAGCTCTCCACTGACTTCTATCCTTAGCTAATTGCATCCAGTTTCTACTTTGTATTCCTATCTCTGCGAGATCCATCTTAATATTGTCCTCCCATCTGCGCCTAAGTCTTCCTAATGGTCGTTTTCCTACGGGTCTACCAGTCAAGACTTTGAAAGCGTTTCTACTTTCTTCCATTCTAGCTTCATGACCTGCCCACCTAAGCCTCCTAGACTTGACGACCCTAACAATGTTGGGTAAACCGTATAAACTATGTAGTTCCTCGTTATGAAGCTTCCGCCATTCCCCATTCTCGTTCCTCTTGGGTCCGAATATTCTTCTCAGGATCCTGTTCTCAAATACTTTCAGTCTATGTTCTTCCCTCAGAGTAAGCGACCGAGTTTCACAGCCATACATAACAACAGGCATGATTATCGTTTTATATATTTTAAGCTTCAAATTCCTCGACAGAATTCGCGACGACAAGAGATTTTGAACCGAATAGTAACACGAATTCCCTGCTTTTAGTCGACATTTAATTTCTTCGTGAATATGATTTTCGTCTGTTAATATTGATCCTAAATATTTGAAAGTATCCACTTTATCAAAAGCATTATTTAATATTTTAACACCTCCACAATTTGCCGTATTACGGTCCCGACGCACTTCCATGTATTTAGTTTTCTCTGCATTTAATTCTAAACCCATGTCCCTGCAAGCGTTTAATAAGATCTCTGCATTTATTTCTACTGTTCTCCTATCATCCCCTATTAAATTTACATCATCAGCATATGCCATATCCTGGTGAATGCCGTTCAACTCTAAGCCCTGGTTGCTATCTTTGATTTTCCTTATGGCGTATTCCAGCACAAAGTTAAATAATAATGGCGACAACGCATCTCCTTGTTTCAGGCCATTTTCGACGTGGAAGCTCGTGGACAAAAATTTTCCTACCCGGACTTTACTTTGGGATTCACTTAAACATATCTTAATTAATTTAATTAGCTTTCTCGGTATTCCAAGTTCTGTAAGAACGTTGTATAATGTTTCCCTCCTAACCGAGTCGTAAGCCTTTCTAAAATCAATAAACTGTTGATGTACCGGGGTATTGTATTCCCACTTCTTTTCGAGTATTTGGCGAATGGTAAATATTTGGTCGATAGTTGATCGATTTCGTCTAAATCCGCACTGATAATCTCCAATAATGTCATCTGCTTATGGGGTCAATCTTGCTAACAGAATATTTGAAAGGATTTTATAGGATGTTGACAGAAGAGAAATGCCTCGATAATTATTACAGTCAGTTTTGTCGCCTTTCTTGTGAATTGGAACAATGATTGATTCTTTCCACTCTTGTGGCAATTCTTCCTTGTTCCAGATAAGGAGAATGAGTTTGTGTATCTTGTTCCACAATTTTTCGCCTCCAGCTAAAATTAACTCAGCCGGAATTTCATCTACACACGGAGATTTGTGTTTCTTCAATTTCTTTATAGCGGCTTCCACTTCTATTCGATTGGGTTCTGGAATATACGGTTCTGCGGTGTGTATCTCCTTTTCTCCACGCACATTAGTTTTTGGCTGCGTGTTCAGCAAATCGTCAAAGAAATCTTTCCATCTATTTAAGAGGCTATCCGTATCGGTGAGAACTGTTCCGTCAGATTTCTTTAATATATAAGCACGAGGTTGATAGTCTTTCTTAAATTCGCTGATCCCCTTATACATGTCCCGAATATTTTTATTTTTACTATTATCTTCAAGTTCCTTAATTTTAGCTTTCAAAAAATCGCGTTTCTTTGTTCTAAAAGTTTTGGAAGTTTCCCGCCTGATATCTGCGAAATTTTGTGTAGTTGTTTCATTCGGATTTTGTAGCCACCGTAATTTTGCCTGTTTTCTCTTCTCTGCTAGTTTAATGCATTCTTGGTCGAACCATGGTTTGTTCCTACGTATTTCCGCGTGTCCCAATTTTTCTATTGCTGAACTTTTAATGCTATCTCTAATTTCAATCCAAGTATCCTCAACACTAGTGCACTCCGAGTCTTCTAAAACCGCGAATCTATTCGAAACTTCAATCTGGTATTCCTCTCTTACCTGGCTCTCTTCTAATTTCTTTAAATTAAATCTCTCCGTTTTCGGACATTGAATATTACCTTTATTCAACGATAATCTCTCCCGTATTATCGCTACTACCACAATCAGCCCCTCTAAACGACCGGACGTCAATTATGCTAGATTGTCTTCTTCTATCTACTAAAACGTGATCAATTTGATTATGTGTTTTTCCGTCTGGTGATGTCCAAGTGTATTTATGAACGTCGGGATGTGGGAATTTTGTACTCTTCACGATTAGGTTTTTGGATGTTGCAAAGTTCACGAGTCTAACACCGTTGTCATTACTTTCCTTATGCAAACTTTCGTTCCCTATAATAGGTTTGAAAATATCCTCTCGTCCTACCTTCGCATTGAAATCCCCTAATAGAATCTTCATATGGTATCGCGGGAGTTGGTCAAATATCCGTTCCACTTCTTCGTAAAAACTATCTTTTATATCGTCACCCTTATCTTCAGTTGGAGCATGTACATTAAGAGTAATAAAAGAAAGTCTGTCAGTAACAAATTCAACCCGTTTAATTGCTGGTAATATTCGTTTGTGAACGAAAAACCCTGTTCCTAACTGGTGATTTTTATTTCCTTCCCCGTAAAACAACGTAAAATTTCCGGAATTCTCAGATCCATTTTCTTCCCACCTAACTTCCTGAACTCCTACTAAGTCCATCCTGTATTTCTCTAACTCACTCGTTACAGATTTTAGCGCGCCTGCCCTATAAAGACTTCTAATATTCCATGTTCCAAATCTCATGTCCATTTTCTTTTGCTGATGTCGTGCCAAGTTATCAGTCTTTGTCCGAGGCTTTTGTGAATGTTTCTGAACAAGTACCTTTTTTTTACAGGATGAGGGTGTTAGCCTTACCCAAACCCCCAAGCTGGAGGACCACTCCTAGTCGTCTGTCTGCGACTGCTTATTCAGTATATTCGCAGCTAACCTCTATATCTAGAGGCCTTCTCCTCGATCCGCAACCTGAGGACGCGCCATGCCGTGGTGACAGGAACCCACGTTACACAGAAGAATAAGACTTCACATAAAATAATATTTAAATTCTGAATCCACCATCTTCACTGTCACAATTTCAGAAATTCTGGGAATTCACGATATCTTCAAGTTCTTTCGAAGAAGGAAGTTTTAGTTGAGCCATTTTCTGTACAGTGCAATCAGAAAATAATTGCTGAAATTCGAGTGAGTATCAGCCGTAATTCATCAAAGAGAGCTTATGTATTTGTGCCCATTATAGCCATGCAAATTACACTAACATGAAAAAGTGCTATTATCGTATCAATACTCATCAGTAATGAAGAAAAAAATTCCCCATGACCAGAACTAGCCTCGATCCCCATCGACAGATCGGCCTTCAAAACTCACGTTTCGCTTTTGTAATAAGAAGAGATTAGTGAAGCGGGGAAACTGAGTGCGTAGTGTACATCAACACAAAGTATGTATACACATGATCACTTTAGATAATCTGAAGAAAAACTGTGTTTTGAGAATAAATACCTAAAAGTTGGTGTAAGGGTGGCATATAGGCATAAAAATACATAAAGTTTTCCCGTTTTATCTCTTAAGGTTTATAGAAACCTTGTCCCATATCAATTCTCGGAGGAATTATTCTTATTTCGTGTCGATTCTACAGAAACTTTTCATCTCGTCTTGTAAATTTATGTACCCTCACGCCCAAAATATGTCTCATGTCTTGAGAAAATGAATTAACAGAAAGTATTTAATCTAATTTGGAGCAGAACCTTTTATATCCCCTTTAGATCTTTGAAACAGATCTAAATTTTCTTCTCATATCCAAACCAAAAATCAACAATATCCCGCCCCGTATCATAGTGGTATTGGAACTCATAACCATAGAGTAAGTTGAAAAGTATTTATTTATTTATTTATTATTGGTAAAAAGAGAATTGAAGGGTGGAGTTAGCGTGAGATGGGAACAACAACTACAAATCACTTGAATTATAGGTCTCACGGATACAAGTTCAACATGACAGTAAATGCTACAACTTACAGAACCCCAGAAGTGAAGTGTTTCAGGGAGTAAATGAGCAAATGTTTATGTAACGGTATATTCTGCCCTCCCCGCTGGTCTAGCGCGCTTTTAATACACGTGGTTCCGGTCTAGAACGCTTTTAATACACTTGGGAGAGCACTATACTTGCCGCGACCTTATCCTGATAGCCGAGATACGCAGCTTCAATTCAGGCGACTCCGCGCACATTACATAGTTCCTCCCGTAACACAAGTAAAACATTACTTAGGAGATCAATTCAAAGAGCTAATTGAGTTCAAGTACATAAAAATGTCAATACAGAAACAATACTTAAAATAAATGATACTACATTTATTAGTAAAGGGTTATGAAAATGACGTCACGACTCAGAACCGGAAAGAGAGAAGGAAAGAAAGGAGTGAAAAGCCGGCTGCTAAGATGCGAGTCTCTTGCAAGTGTTGCAAGATTATAAACTTGAAAAATCTTATAACAAAAGCAGAGGACCAGTAAAATTACTTAATTGGTCAATGTTAGAAACCGTCCACAATGGATAGGAAATGGCTTAATATTTTTATATGATATATAAATTAAATAGAGTAACTACCCCGTAAGAAACTTCATTGCCTGCTGATAAATGAAACAAAAGAAATAACGGAACTCACATGTAACTTCTGCAATTTTTGTGCAGAGAGTAACACTGTTCTGCCAAATATCGTCTTCGCGCGTGCGTTAGAGTGGGTACGTGGGTGTACTGAAACTGAAACCATGAAGAGTGTTAAGCGCGAAGTTGAAAATATGAATGAATCCGAATTATCATCTTCTCAGTATTATCGCAAACACGAGGAAGGGAAACCTCTTTAAAGTCAAGCAAAGTAAATTGTCAACAATTTGTACGCTCGACTAAGAGAAAAATATGCAGACAAAACTACTGAAGAAATTGTTAATATGATTGTTGCCGGTTCGCTGTGGTTTACTCAGTGCCAATGTAGAGTTGCTGTGCTTTTAGAAAAAAAATCGTATTTTTAATTTATTGTGTGGGAGGGTGGCTGCTCGTATGTTTCTGTTTATGATTGACCTTTTCCAGGTAGATATATGAGAATAACTTCATTTCTTATCCTTTCTTACCTTAATCAATTGAAATGAATAAGCAAAATAGTTTTCATGCTCTCGGGTTTTAATTGTGAGGATTGCAAATACATGACGTTCGTATTTCCAATACATTTATTACTATTGTCGTGTTTTCATGAATTATTAAAACAAATAGACCAAGAAACATATTTTTCGTAAGCGGCAGGAAAAGGACGAGAAATCATCGTTCCGCGCATATCAGCTGAAACTCAGAACAGCGCCAGTTGAAACCCTGGCGATTGAGAGCCAAACCAAAACACACACACACACATACAAAGGCTTCCCTGTGAAAAGGTTCGCGCGTCGACATGTATTAATGCGCTTGTGATGCGGCTCTCAAGTTAACATATAATTTCACTATCATTCACTTTCATTAACCATCCATCTCCTCTAGTCTTAAAGATTTAACCGTTGGAAGTTAAACAAAAATTAAATTTCATTTATTTTACGGACCCAACGGTTACTCATTTAATTAGTGAGTAGGTCTACTAACTAGAATCTACACTGAAACACAACGTTATAATTTGATAGATTATAAGTTACTTAAAAGTTGCAAGTTAGATCAGTACACTCACTTGGTCATCATCATCATCATTATCATCATCACATGTATTGTGCTGTTATTGGCACGTCACTTGCTGCACCTGAGAAGCTTCCATTATCCACAGTCTTCCGCTAACCTCTTCGTCTTCACGTACGATTTTTCTGTTTTGATATTGTCCATTAATTATAATCTTTTTCCCTCCCTCTCTTTCCTGTCACTATACTCTCTAGCACGTCCCTTATGATACAGTTCCATCTCAGCCAATGTCCCAACCAGTTTATCTTCCTCTTCGTAATAATATTTAAAATCGTTCTTTTCCCCCACCATTTCTAACAACCTTTAATTCATTTTATGCTCGACCCTGTTAATTCTCTCCATTCTTTTCCACACACGCATTTTGGAAGCTTCCAGTCGTTTTTTCATCATTTTTGTGTAATATCCATGTTTCTGATCCATACAGTACAATACTTCACCCGATGCATTTTATGAGTCTTTTTTTTTCATTCAAGGTCCCACATTCTTCATTTTGTGAGTCTTTATTCAAGGTCCCACAAAACAGAAATTTCTTCTTTCTAGAGGCTTCTTTCGCCATTTCTATCCTTGCTTCTATTTCACGTTCACATTTCATATCATTACTAATATTACTACCCAGGCATCGAAAACTAGTCATCTGTTTTATTCCCCCCCACACCTACTTCTATATTTGACACGGACCTCCCCGTTCCAATCACCATGAGTTTTGTCTTTTCAACATTTATTTTCATCCCATATTCTTCACAGCCCTTCCTCAAGTTTTCTAACATCTTACTGGTTTTCTCTTCAGATTCTGCGACAAGCGCTATATCATCTGCAAACCGTATACGCGTAATCATTCTACTTTCCGTTGAAATGCCGTGTTCATTTTGTAGACTCTGTTTTGCTCACTTGGTAAGGATAATTAATTTGATGTGCAATGAATCGAATATGTCTTTAAGGGTTTTCTTTCCTTATTCTTTACACTGATAATTTTATTTCAACTACTTTTGAAACTGAAATATTTCTAAAGGAGACATCCCACCAGGATTTGACTTTGGTAATTCGGAGGATAGATAGCATCTATAAAATCTAGGTTTAAAAAAATGAATGTAGTCGTACTTTAGGGGTTAGATCGTAGTTGTACTTGCATAAGAAGAGTTGTGAATATTTAACAATACAAAACACTCATTGTGTTTTTACTACAGTTTCCAAAACTTTAGTTAACAGAAACATGCCCACTGTCGAAATAGAAGGGAGGGATGTAATGCCAGGCCGTTATAGCATCAGTGAAATTCATCTACATTTCTATTAATTACTGAAAACAAAAACTACGAAAAAAAATTCAGGAAAATAAGAAAATTCTCAAGAGATTATTTCATTGCATTAGTGCTACTTTGAACCTCACTAGGATGAAAATATATCTGAAGATGGATACAACTGACACACAAAATTCTCATAGAATTTTCTTTCGGTCGGTAATCACACTAGAGGCAAATGAGTTTGACAAAAGGGGGGCTTATTATATTCTTGCATTATCTAATTGTAAATGAATTCAGTCGGAGACAACTGACAAAGCATTCGGTAGATTAGACGATCAACACTTACACTAATTCATATTTTGTAATAGCAAAGACGTAAATTTCATTTTCTCTATTTTATTTTCTGATTAGTAAAGTCCAATACTAAAAGGTATTCACATTATGAAGGAAACCATTTGTTTCTTAAAACGAGCTTCCAAAAGTATATTGATCGTACAATAAATTTATCAAGAAATACACAGAGCAGAAAAACATATGTGAGGTACGTAAATCTGAAACTTTTGGACTTAACGTAGACTATATGTAACATTTAAAACAAACGTAAAACTGAAAACGTGTTTTACAATACTTTTCGTAGAGCTCCTTCGTGGCTAAAGCAGTTATCGTACGTGCCTTTGGTGTTGGAGAGATGGGTTCGATCCTGGGCGGGAGCTCATGTGGTTCGGATTCCACGTTAATCAGTAGGTCACGTCTCATATAGCCTCGCTGCTGAAAGGGACGTTAAACTCAACATCAACTCAACTCAATACTTTCCGTATAAGTGTTCCATCTATACGTACTTGCCGTATGAAAGAATTGTATATAAGAGGTAAGGAATACACTTGTAGATGAACGTATAAAGATATAGCTGAAGTATATGACATACATATACGTATGTAATATACGGGAAACTGTTAGGACGTCAGACATCCTGTAGTGGCATGATGCAACATCTAAACGGGAAAAAGGCAATACATATGTAACATATAGATAACGTATGCTCTGTACAGATTTCCGTAGTAAATGTAAGGATTTCGTATATTTCTACACTATACTGCTGTCCGGATAACGGATTTTTCTCAGTGTAATCTAAGCTTAAGCTCCCAACAAGCTACCAGTTCCCGTTCTGTGTCATATGCTAGAGAACGTTCTCTGAGCAGGCAGACAGCGAACACTCAAGGAAATGAATCCATTGGGCAATGAAAAAGAACTAATACACAAAATAAAAGTATCTTAACTCACAGAAAATAGTGGTTTTAGGCATAATGTTCAAAATATATGTTTTCAGTATACCCTCAAAGATAAGAAGAGGGAATAAATTTCCTATTTGTTCTGAAGGGGAAACGAATATTGTAGTGCGTGGACTAAAAGTCGTTATCGGTCCAAAATAAAAATAAAAACTATTATGAAAAAGAAAGAAAACTTCTTCCTTCTGTGCAGTAAAACATGTAACAAGAGAAAGAAAACAAAAAATATTTTCGTCCTCGCAACAAGGTCAAAAGTTCGAATTACTTTTTCGATTCTCAATTTTCTTTCCCACTATGAGATCATTAACTATCTTATTCTTCTTTTTCTTTAACTATATTTTTTAAAACTTTTTTTTAAAAAAGATATCATTCTTTTCTCTTTTCTTCTTTCTCTTGTTGCAGTTGTTCCTTTTCCCTTCTAAGAATTTTTTTCTATCTATGAGGATTCTTTTCTGGTGTTTATTTTTTCCCTTTATTTAACTTTGATGAAAATGAAGAAAATACAAAATGTCTCTTGCAGACGAAACATGCCAGAAACTGCCTCAAGAAGTGAAAAGTTAAGAGGATAATGGCGAAAACATTTATTTCTACAGAATAAACTATAGAATAGTTAACGGGAAAGAAAATCATCTTGTTCTAAAATAACAAACAATTAAATAGAGTAGCATAGTATTTCCAGAGTTTCCTCTTTCTTTCTTCCTTTCTTAACCTGAACTCGGATTTTTGTATCTTCAAGTGCAGACCTAGAGTATAATCACCTATATCAATGAATTTTGTTATAAATAATTGTTCTGTAATGAATAGAGCTAGGAATTTTAGGTGCTGTAACTTAATTTTTATTTTTATTTATTTATTTATTTATTTATTTATTTATTTTGTTATTAAACGTCCAAATTAGCTTACTCTAATGTCCAAAATAGCGTGTTTTGTTTTAATTGGACCTTTGTGGACTTTCCTTTTCAGTACAAGCAACTTTTCGCACATTTTCTCAATGTTACCAGGTCATAACCTTTTTGCATTTTTTAAATCTTTCTTTGGCTAATTTGCCGCATTTTCTTCCCATAATAACATTGTGCAAGAATGAAAATTGCCGTAGAACAAAAATATGTGATTCATGTACCCTTCAACATCCTGATGATGATAATGAAAATCGCTTTTCCCTATCATGTAAACTTTTCTCTGAAATCGCAATTTTAGAAGAGCATAACTGGTATTGTAGCTACACTTACAATCACAACGTTCCCTATGACAGTTGTTATCGACATTTCAGAGAGGATGAAATGTAAAGGTAAGAAATAGATATCCGGAGTAAAAGTCATTTGTATCAGTCAGTTGCTAGTTGATAATACAGTATTTACTCTTGCAGTCGTGTAGTTCAAATCTTGTTACGGTAAGTGAATAATACTATTTGTGTGTTTGTGCGGTGAGTTTATGACTTAAGTCCCAATGACTTCCCTTTTGTCCGTTTGTAAAAAAAAAAAAAAAAAAAAAAAAAAAAAAAAAAAAAAAACTACGAGGGGGTAGATTAGGGTAATTGTTTGGAACCACAGAACTGTTGCTCACGTCGCTTTCGCTTTTTAAGAAGCTGGTTGCTGGTTGGATGTAGCTCCTCATCCATGCTATTTGCCGTGCCACAGTTGTGGCGGGAACCTAAAGATCATATAACACATTACTTCTTTTGTTTAACAAATGGAAGAATAATCTTAAGTGAATCAAAACACACATCTTCATATCTGACATTATAACCTGCAATGCGCCCACTTCAGTATTCTGATTTTCTCCTAGTTTCAAAATCACCAGCGCAATGGACACTGGAAGATGAAACAGAAGATGATGGTGACGAAGCAACAGACCGCGAAGATCTTATTTGCATGCCATCTACATCAAATTCGAAATTACAATCATGATTTCAGACAGAAGCGAATGATCCTGTAAGTGTAAGAAATATAAATCTTTCAGGAAAGAAAGCAGAATTACTTGGATCTCGTCTTAATTAAAGAAAAAAAAAGTTTGCTATAACCAAACACTAGTATATAAAGACATCTTTTTTTTTCTCAATGACAGATAGTCTGATATTTTGTAATGACATGACTACGCTGCCTACAGAATTTTGAGTGACTCACAATCCAGAAAAATTGTACCTATTTATAGATTCCTCAAAAAGTAATCTCAGAGCTATTTTCATATGTAACGAAAACAGAAACTTTCTATATCAATGTTCCATTCCGTTTATCTATTTCTGAAGTATATTGGCCATATGAACCACAAATGGGAAATTTGTGGTGATCTCAAAGTTATCGGGTTTCTGCTGGGAATGCAGACTGTTAACGCAAAATATTGTTACTTCTTTGGTTACGGACAGCAAAACAAGGAGTTATGTAGTACGATTGCCTTCAGGAGAAAGCTTTAAACCTGGTTTAAAAAATGTCACGTAAACCTCTTGTTGACAAACATAGTGTGCTGTTACCACTGATCCATCTGAAATTGGTTTCATGAAAATATATATACACCCACAAAACGGAAGGTTTTCAGGGAAAGCTTCATCTGCATTTCAAACTATCTTTACTCTTTTTCATAACTAATTAACTAACACTATGGTTTATGGAACCCGGAGGTTCAATGCCGCGTTCACAAAAGCTCTCCACTGACTCCTATTCTTAGCCAACAGGATGCAGTTTCTACTTTGTATTCCTCTTTCTGCGAGATCCATCTTAATATTGTCCTCCCATCTGCGAATACGTTTTCCAATTAGTCTTCCAGTCAAGACTTTGAAAGCGTTTCTACTTTCTTCCATCTTAGCTACATGACCTGCCCACCTAAGCCTCCTAAACTTGATGACCCTAACAATGTTTGGTAAACCGTATAAATTGTGCAGTTCCTAGTTATGAAGTTTCCGCTATTCCGCATTCCTGTTTCTCTTAGGTCCGAATATTCGTCTCAGGATCTTGTTCTCAAATACTTTCTATGTTCTTCTTTCAGACTAAGTGACCATGTTTCGCAAACATATAGAACAACAGGCATTTATTATTTTAAGCTTCAAATTACTCGACAGAATTCGCAACTACAAGAGATTTTGAACTGAATAATGACATGAATGCCCTGCTTTTAGTCGACATTTAATTTCTTTCTGATATGATTTTCGTCTGTTAATATTGATCCTAGATATTTAAAAGTATCTACTTTATCAAAAAGTATTATTTAATATTTTAACGCATCTATAATTTGCTGTACTACGGTCCCGACACACTTCCATGTATCTAGTTTTCCCTGCATTTACTTCTAAACCCATGTCCCTGGAAGCGTTTAATAAGATCTCTGCATTTCCTTCTATTGTTCTCCTGTCATCAAGGGCGCCGATTTCTCTGTAAATTTGGGGAGGGGGGCATTCAGATGCAGAAAGCATATATGAGGATTTTAAGACAAATTGCATTCAAATTTTGGCAAATATTGTAAATTTACAAATACAATGAGGGGGCCCACATGAGCTTTTCCGCCCATGCCCTCCCCAGGATCGGCGCCCATGCCTGTCATCCCCTATTAAATTTCTATCATCAGCATATGCCATAACCTGGTGAATACCCTTCAACTCTAATCCCTGGCTGCAATCTTTGATTTTCCTTATAGCGTATTCCAGGACAAAGTTGAATAATAATGACAATAACGCATCTTCTTGTTTCAGGCCATTTTCGACGTGAAAGCTCGTGAACAAAAATGTTCCTACCCGGACTTTACTTTGGGATTCATTTAAACATATCTTAATTAATCCAATTAGCTTTTTCGGTATTTCAAGTTCTGTAAGAACGTTGTATAATGTTTCTCTCCTAACCGAGTCGTAAGCCTTTCTAAAATCAATAAATAGTTGATGTACCGGGGTATTGTATTCCCACTTCTTTTCGAGTATTTGTCGAATGGTAAATATTTGGTCAATAGTTGATCGATTTCGTCTAAATCCGCATTGATAAACTCCAATAATTTCTTCTGCTTATCGGGTAAATCTTGCTAATAGAATATTTGAAAGGATTTTATAGGATGTTGACAGAAGAGAAATACCTCGATAATTATTACAGTCAGTTTTGTCGCCTTTCTTGTGAATTGGAACAATGATTCTTTCCACTCTTGTAGCAATTCTCCCTTGTTCCAGATAAGGAGAATGAGTTTGTGTATCTTGTTCCATAATTTTTCGCCTCTAGCTAAAATTAACTCAGCCGGAATTTCGTCTACACTCGGAGATTTGTATTTCTTTAATTTCTTTATAGCGATTTCTATTTCTATTCGGTTAGGTTTTAGAATATACGGTTCTGCGGTGTGTATCTCCTTTTCTACACACACATTGGTTTTCGGTTGCGTGTTCAGCAAATTGGCAAAGAAATCTTTCCATCTGTTTAAGATGCTATCCGCATCAGTAAGAACTGTTCGGTCAGCTTTATTTAATATAGGCCTATAAGCACAAGGTTGATAGCCGTTCTTAAATTCGTTGATCCCCTTATACATGTCCCGAATGTTTTTAGTTTTGCTATTATCTTCAAGTTCCTTAATTTTAGCTTTCAAAAATCGCGTTTCTTTGTTCTAAAAGTTTTGGTAGTTTCCCGCTTGATTTCTATGTAATTTTGTGTAGTTATTTCATTCGGATTTTGTAGCCAACGTAATTTTGCCTGTTTTCTCTTCTCTGCTAGTTTTATGCATTCCTGGTCGAACCATGGTTTGTTCCTACGTATTTCCGCGTGTCCCAATTTTTCTTTTGCTGAAATTTTAATGCTATCTCTAATTTCAATCAAGGCATCCTCAACACTAGTGCATTCTGAATCTTTTAAAACCGAGAATCTATTCGAAACTTCAATCTGGTATTTCTCTCTTACCTGGCTCTCTTCTAATTTCTTTAAATTATATCTCTCCGTTTTGGGACATTGAATATTTCTTTTATTCAACGATAATCTCTCTCTTATTATCGTTGCTACCAGGTAGTGATCAGTGTCACAATCAGCCCCTCTAAACGACCGGACATCAATTATGCTAGATTGCCTTCTTCTATCTACTAAAACGTGATCAATTTGATTATGAGTTTTTCCGTCTGGTGACGTCCAAGTGCATTTATTAACGTCGCGATGTGGGAATTTTATACTCTTAACGCTTAGGTTTTTGGATGTTGCAAAGTTCACGATTCTAAGACTTTCTTTTCATTACTTTCCTTATGCAGACTTTCGTTCCCTATAATCGGTTTGAAATTATCCTTTCGTTCTACCATCGCATTGAAATCCCCTAATAGAATTTTCATATGGTATCGCGGGAGTTGGTCAAATATCCGTTCCACTTCGTAAAAACTGTCTTTTACATCGTCGTCCTTATCTTCTGTTGCGGCATGTACATTTAAAACAATAATATCACGCCACCGACAGTTAGGAGTAAAAAAAGAAAGCCTGTCAGTAACAAATTCAACCCACTTTATTGCTGATAATATTCGTTTGTGAACGAAAAACTCTGTTCCTAATTGGTGGTTTTTATTTCCTTCCCCGTAAAAGAACGTATACTTTCCGGAATTTACAGATCCATTTCCTTCCCACCTATCTTCCTGAACTTCTACTAGGTCAATCCTGTATGTCTCTAACTCAC
The DNA here is from genome assembly GCF_964235325.1 of Thermobia domestica. Lineage (NCBI taxonomy): Eukaryota > Metazoa > Arthropoda > Insecta > Zygentoma > Lepismatidae > Thermobia > Thermobia domestica. The sequence goes on from NC_137463.1 coordinate 73,200,541, forward strand.
TCGTTACGGATTTTAACCCGCCTGCTCTATAAAGACTTCTAATATTCCATGTTCCAAATCTCCTGTCCATTTTCTTTTGCTGAGGTCGTGCCAAGTTTTCCGTCCTTGTCCGAGGCTTTTGTGAATGTTTCTGAACAAGTGCCTTTTTTTTTTTTTTACAGGATGAGATTGTTAGCCTTACCCAAACCCCCAAGCTGGAGTACCACTCCTAGTCGTCTGTCCGCGACTGCTTATTCAGTATATTCGCACCTAACCTCTATATCTAGAGGCCTTCTCCTCGATCCGCAACCTGAGGACGCGCCATGCCGTGGTGACAGGAACCCACATTACACGGTCATCGTTTTCATAAAGTTTCTTTTTTCATTTCTGGAGTTCAAAATATTACTTTTGGCACATATGCCTAGTATTTCAACCCCTATAAATTCTTCCTGTGTTGTACTGGAGTCGTTTCCAGGTGTTGTGGAAGTTACTCCGTTTCCAAATGACGGATGATCTTTACTGTGCGGCCATTCAACTCTTCTATTTTGAAATACACAAATATCTTCATTATTGCTGTTATTGTTGCCACGAAACATTACTACAATAATCGAATCCGCGATAATTCGGATAAACCATGTGTCTACATTGATCATTTTCAAGGATTTTTAAAATCTACAAATTAAATTCTATATTCCTGTTTTTTTTTTTAAAAAAAAAGTGATGTGTGTAACCTATTCAGTAAAATTCAGAAATGGACCTCGAAAAGTTCTTTAATCTGTTTATAAATAACTACTAGATAAGGAAAATCAAATATTTGCGACGAAAGAATTAAATTAATGGTGAATGATGAGAAGCATCTCCAAATAAAAAGTATGCGCTGCAATAGCGCTACATGGAGAGAGGAGATTCGAACTAAAAGTAATTCTGTTTGTAGATATAGTAGGCCAAATATTGCGGCCGGAATTATTGGAGCGCAATAATTCGAGTTGGGTGTCAACTTATAAACCGGAATAGATCAAGAATCGCGATAAATGAAACCACGATAATCGCGGTATTCCTATAACAATAAACTTGCTGAATATTTTACTATAGTATGTACGTATTCTTTGAATTCGCAGCTATGCAAGAAAAAAAAACGCTGTCATCAGATATTGGGCCTCCTTTACTAAAGGCATGTTATTTTGACATTACACTTGTTCTACTTTCAAATTTTACACAATGACATTTGAATGTGTACTTGAAAGATCACTTCAGTATATGTTTGTGTAACGGCATCAATTTGACTGTTATTACGTACAGTATTGTTTGGCTTGTAGCACTGTGTGTTAAATGTTAGAAATGAAAAGTTAAGGAGTTGAAAATGTTAAGGTTCTGTAACATATCTAGTTAAATGAGATGTGGTCGTAGATAATCAAAATTATGTCAACAAATGGTGCTGTCGGTAGAATGAAATCTACTCAAGACGAAGGCTGGTAATGATTTTTTTTTAAGAGGGACAGTTTAAAATGTTGATGTTCTGGTAGGATAATAATATAGGATAATGAAGACATGGGATACCTTATAATTATGTCCTTTTAGAAGGGAGTTACGGTAAATAAGTGATTTCAAGTAATTGAAGTGAAGAGGACTTACAATATGAGCACTGCGAAAAAGTAACAAAACAAATTAAGTCTGACAGGAAGAAGTTAAAGTAAGAACGTAGCCCTCACAGAACTCTCACTCAAAACAAGAGATAAGAAAAGGAGTTTAGGAGTTGCGATGAAGTAGCAACCCAATGCAATTCTTGCAGGGGGGAGTTACGATATGGAAGTAAACCTATGGAGCTTCGTGCTTAGAAGATAAGGTAAGAAGCTCTAAGGTGCGCAGAAGAGGAGACGACTAGAGATAAGTTCTCAGAATAGGAGATAAGAAGCTGTAAAGTGTTCAGAAGAGAGGTAACAAGATGTAAGGTGCTCAGAATGGGCAATAGGAAGGTTTGAAGTGTTCAGAAGAGGCGATAAGAAGAACTAAGATACTCAGAAGATTATCTTAGTGCTAAAAAGAACAGCTTAGTGATCGGAATTAAAGACAGTAAAGTATAGAAATTCAGTATTTTCTTATCTCCTAAGGAAAGAAGAGTAAGGTCAAACAAGATGATTCGTTGGATGAACTAAGGAGGAAGTAGATAGAAACTATTCGAAAAATATAAATGGGGGAGAAGTTTGGAAATGAAGCTAATAGATAGAAAGTGTTCAACCTTTTGTAACAAGTACAGTTAAGTAACATGTTAAATAATCAAACACCTGTTAGAGTACACTCGTGGTACAGTAAATGGAAGATACATTTTCAAGCTATGAGCATCAATTCCCCTCATAGGAAGACGTGTGCAAAGCTCTATCGAAATACTGTCAGTTACTTTTATGAACTTCTGGGTTAACTTTTTCTACTATTTCCTTTGGTTCCTTACATCTTTTGCTTTATCCTCCGTTCCTTATCTAATCTATTCCTTTTGTCTTTTTGTAACCCTCTCCAGAAAGATAAAAGAAAGAAATTCTTACTTTTTACGTCCCATTTTTATGCTAAAGGTTACCGATAATTAAATAAGGTGGATGAGTATTACAGAATTGATAGAATATAAATGTGAAAGGGAACGAGGGAAACCCAAGAAAATTCACGGACATAATATTTTCCACTCCAAACTTACTTAGCCTGTGGTCGAATCAAGGGTCTTTCGCACCAGAGGTGAGAGCTTTATCACTGAATTACCATGCCCTCCCAAATAAAACAGTTCTATTTGAAGCCTCAATCGATACCGATTCTTTCCGAATACGCTAAATATGGATAGTATTTCGCTATTAATGGAATGGGCAAACCATATGAATAATTTGAAGTATGTATAACAATATTAAAACAAGCAAAATAACGGCAATGGTACATAAAGACAATGTTCTTTCCAGAATTATAATGGAACCATGCTGAAAGTAACAAAGCAAAGAAATAAAATAGTTTGGAAAGAACAGTATGTGCCAGTCATAAAAAAAATCAAACCATGAACGTTGAGAAAAAACTTGGGAAAATTTGTGATTAGATTTCGCACTCAAAGCTACACAACATACCAATATCCCTTCCGCTTTCCGCTTGTTAAAAGCTTCAAAGACCATGGGAAAAGATCAGTTTGCAAAAGAAATAATTTTTCCTCCTTTCGGAGTTCGTGGGTATAGTCAGAGCGTGTATGTCATTGTGTGAAGGTATTTTTTTCTTCTAAGTTTCTTTTTCAAACAAATTTCTCTGCTGTTTTCCCACTAACGTATTCTACGAAGAAAAAAACTTTTATACGTGGCTGAAAAAGTACTACTAAAGATGACGTCATAAATATTGACGTACAGGAAGGATATCGAGATTTACTTAGTACTAATTTCAGTTTGGAAGTATTTTTCTATATCCTACAGACAGATGGCGTTGAAAGTTCATTAAATTTCACAGAATCTCGAAGTCAGTTTAAAGCTACTTAAAGTCAGCTCCTATTATTTTTATTATCAAGTTTGTACGCATAATAGATTAATAGATTTATCTGAGATTCACTCTGAGACAAAATATACTGCATTTGATCTTGATAAGATAGTCATTGAAACACTAACTACGCCAGCTTTAATTTCTTGGAGCCAAGCAAAGGGGCACAGCCATTTTGTGTGTAGCAGTTACTTTTCTTATCAAAATGGATACTTTTATATTACTTGTCCCATGTTACAGTACAACGTCTGGGGGAAGCTAGTCACCGGTGGGAGGAACGTTCACCTCCTTGCCCTCCCTGTGGCGTTGTCACTGCTCATAAAGTCAAAGTATGCTGAATAATCGTGACGCAGGGTATTTCAAAATTTTATTTAAATCTTTATCATCCCTGATACGTGAACTACAGCTTAAATATGATGAACAGCACATGTATTTCTACCGGTAATCCAATATAATCCTCTTGCTTCAAAGACAAGAACCCTGAATAGACAATGTAAAATGTACTTTGCTTAGCTAACGCACCAATACTTTCCAGTCTATTACAGCGTAACATGAATGGCTTGAAAAGAATAACAATAATCTACCATTTGTTCATTATCTTTAGCAAAATTGTATTTTGTTTTTTTCGTATTCGCTATCTGCCATAAAATGTTCAGTAATACAAAATTTTACACTTCTGCTTATAACATTATTTTCTCTCTCTCTCTCTCTCTCTCAAAAATGTGTTACCCCTAAATTGTTGCTAAGATACTGTTTCCAACTTCTTCTAACATATAATATGGAACATCAGCATAAAAATTATTTAAACTTTTGTAAAATGAAACACAGATATAAACAAATACAGAAGAAGTTTGCTAAATAACACTCAAGGAAATAAAAATAATATCAATTAGTTAGAAAGGTTACAAGAACACTAAATTCTTAAGAACTAAGGAGTTTGGTAGAGTAATGGTAGAATATTTAACAAAAATTATGATCTTAAGCATCCAAAATTTCTAATCTTCGCTCAAAGTTTTCTTATACGTTTTACTCAAATCTCAAGAAGGGAAAATAAATTAAAATATAGTAAAAAAAAGTACTTAAGTGGATATAAGTTGTTTTTCCATTGATACACGTTTCCTAAGACAACATTCATAAAAAAGATAATGTAATGTTCAGAGGCGCACCCCTACGGCAGTCTATAGGGGCACGGACCCCCTCATCCAAAGAAACTTGTAACTCGATATTTGTACATTTTCTCAATAAAATTATACTTGTTTAGCAGAACAATTATTGACATAGCATAACGATTTGATCTGACACTTCACCTGTACTCTTTCTTTTCTTATAAAAACAATATAGTTCCACCATTTTTCCTGAGAATATAGGTAACAGTACCGTTTTTTCCGGTGTAGAATGATACCAATTCAATACCACAATATACATAATGTCTTCTAGTACATATTGTACTCCATTCTTTACATTTCTTTCCAACAGGAATTTCTAGGTGCGTGTTTGGTAATATTACTTATAAAAATGCTTACACTCAATATACCAAACACAGTACCAAGGGAAATTATGATCACAATCTGTTTACAAAGTTACCTACCCACATCCTACTGAAAAGAAATAACACCAGTCCCACATCCTACTAAAATATACAGTGAAAACTAACAACGCTAATATGTTCACTATTATATTGAATTTTGAGTTCTGATAAGCCCTAGCTAAAGTGAAGAAACATTGAGTAGGACATTCTAGTGCTGTATAAGATGATCTGATGCATCACATATCATCTGTATTCTTGCAAATGGGTCATGGTCAAGCTAGAAAGAATGCTGGAAGTCAATCATTGGTAGATTCGGCCAATGTTATTGCCATAACTAACAAGGGAAGTTCAGGAAAAAGCTCTCGTCCCCAGAGAAACTAAGAATTCCATTTGATGGACCAATTCATGCTGATTACAGGAACCTAATAAAATTCATGTACGGTTGAGAACTGTTCTAGAGATTCAACTGGGAAATTTATTGAAAAAAAATGAGTGTATGCGCATTTCAACGCATTAAGTACAACATTAATAGCAGCGAATATTGAATAAGTAGGATCATGTAGATTTCTAATCGTCAATGAGCTCTTGCTAAAATAAGTAGACAAGCTATAGGAAGTGTTGCCATCTTAATTGCTACGTGGGGAAAGTAGGTCTTGATTTCTAAAATGTGTGAATGACATTTGGGAGATTGTATTGACCTTTGATGCTTGCTGTGGCCAGCAGGATCATGGTTCTTGGGTTGAGAATGACCCCTGTTTACATAGGGACCTCCTATAGCCCCCTAGAAGCTTTTTGAGGGTTCGTATACCAAAGTATACTCGTTGCTTCCTGACTTTCCAGGTTCGATTATAGGTACAGTACAAAAATTAGTTGTTAAAACTTGATTCTTATGATCACTGTAGCATTGGGTCTCCAAGTGTAAAAAATGACCCTTGTAGCCATGGGTCCCCAAATGTAAAAATGCTTCCTGTAGAAGAAGAGGAAGACAATGATCCCTGTTCCCCCTGTAAAGAATGGTCCCTAAAGACTCTAACCCTGTTGAAATACATTTTACTTTCACGTAATTTTTAATGGATCGTATCTTTTTATGTATTAATCGTATGCGTAGCATACTCCGTAGTACAGCTATGCTGTGATCATACTAAAAATAAAATAAATTTCGAACCCAGATTATTATTTATCGGAGCGATTTTTATTTATTTAATTACATAATATTATTTATAATAATATTAATTGTTAATTATTATTTATTTTTCATAATTTACTTGCTGAACAATCTTTGATTGTGATCCAATAAAGATTGCGGAAAAGAATAAACTATATTCATGCGGGACTTTTTTGATGCACCGTATGCATAAGCATACTTCTTGTTAAATTTGAGTGTGAACATATTAAGAAGTTGTAGCAAGATGCGGAGCAGTTTTCAGATAGGTTCTTCTGGCTGAAGGTAGTTGTATTATAGAAATGAAGATGTGATATTATCATCAAAAAATTTACTACTTGCATTTGAAGGAAGAGTAACGTAAAAATCGTGTATAAAGTTTGAATTCATCTTGCAGACTGAATAGAATCTGATCTAATCCACGAATTTATACTTGACGGATATCCCAACCATATTACAAACATCCATCCATTTTTACGTTTTAATATTTTTTCAATTAGATAAGTTTTCTTTGAATTTATAATTACTTTTTGTAATACTTGTGCATAAAATATTCTATTAATTTCTTCACCATTACAATCTTTTAATTTATAAATGACAGGATTTGATTTAAAACATTTATCAACAATAAATATTTATTGAGACCATTCAGTTAAATATCCCTTTTCTAATGTATGTTTATACTTACTAACACGGACATAATCGCCAGGACTAAATTTAAAACTTACATTCTTTTTATTCATTCTGTTTCCGTATAATGTTTCCCAAACTTGATTCACATTGGACTCATTTACTTGTGCAGGTGCCATTTTAATACTTGAATGACGTGAATGATTATAATTATTTGCAATTTGATTTGACATTAATATATCGATAAGTATTATTTGCAGTAGAGTAACGATACAATTTTTCTTTTAATGTTCTTATAAATCGTTCTGCTAAAGCACATTTAATTTGGGAATTGAGCACTATAATGACTAATTTCATACTCTTTAAACAATTGTTTTACATGACGATTATAAAATTCACCGCCTAAATCTGTTTTTTGCGTTAAACACGGGAACTTGAAATTTTTAAAAATCTTTCTTATTGCTTTTGCCATTTCAGGCCTTTCTTTGTTTTTAAGGGAACACAATATGCATAATGTCAAAAATATCAATACAATATAATATATATTTATAATTATTGTTATGCTTTGCAATATTTTGCATATCTGCTACATCTATTTGTAATGTTTCATTTGGTACACTAACATAATACATTTTACGTTCAAAAACTTTACAAACTGTTGCATGTAATGTATAAAAATCCTGAGAAGGTAACCATTTTTAGTTTCTTTTTAAACAACTTTGTTTTACGACATAATGTTTTTATGCTTGATAAAGAATCAGGATTTGAATAATCATTATATATTTTTGGTAATTTTGTCATTTTTATATACTATTTCTTTCCAATCTTTAAATAAATTAGCTACTACTGCGGGAGTAGATGATTTTCTTACTTTACGACAACGTTGTTTTTACTACTACTACTAATATTTACTTTTCATGCTGGTGTGCTAATAGGTGTGCCAATAAATTGTTTAGGAAAATTAAGATCTAATAAATTTTGAAATTCATGGATACCTATAGGAATTCTAGATTATTTTCTTGTACGAACAACGTCATTTACTAAATCTATAATATTTGATCCTGGTATTATTTTTCCATGAATACGTACAATATCAGATTTATCCCACTGAATTTTATCAGAACTTGTCAACTGTTTCAATAATAGATCAGTTTTCCTACGTAGTGTTTTCGGTACTGATTGTAAAGCGTCTGATACAAATGGTAAAATAGAAGTATTGTCATATCGGAAAGTTGATGACGATGTTTCTTCTTCCTCCTGAATAACAGGTAGCGTAATAGGTTTAAGTGAAGATGAAGTATAATGTAAATAACGATGCAAAGCTTGTTGGTATTATTTCGACTTTTGTTGTACACAATGATCATGACGTTTTAAAATATTATTCATTTCTTCATCTAAGCGTGATTGATGTTAATCTATAGATTTAAGATTGGATCGTATTTTATGTACAGCATTTTCAGGAACTAAAATCATTTTACGTAATTCTGCCATGGTTAACGACTAAAAATGCTACTGCCTACTTCTGCAAAAAAAATATCCCAAGATTAATGTTAGAAGCGCACCACCTTTTTGTACTAACAACTTCTTCTTTAATGCCGTACGCTGTTGAGATAAAGCACGGATGCTCTTTTTATTTCTACGTACACGTTTCTTCTGACGAGAATTTAAAGGAATGTTTCCTTTTATTCTGTTTTTAGCTACTTGAGAAATTGTTCTTATTAAATCACCTGAATCATTTTGTAAAATTTCTTTTCGTTTTGTACTCTTCCATTTGCACAGAGCACGGAGTGTATTGTAGTGTTGTTTCACCTTCAACATCTTGACTCAGACTAAACAAAAATTTTTGTATGCATGTCTTTTACGTTAGCATACACATGCATGGTTTCATTGGGAAAAATATTTGTACGTATTCGCAGTGCATTGTTTGTTTTCTGTGTTAATTCAAATAATAAATAAGTGTGAGGCTGATGTGTTACTTCTTCGAACACATTCGCGACTTCCTTACTATATCGAGGCATAATTTGCCTATCCAATATTGTATTTGTACTTTATCACGAGGGTTTTAAATACTATAATATAATGTGCATTTAAGCTAATATCACGTACATGTTTTCTTTTTTTGAAAATAAATTTTGAATAATAAATATTAGAGTCAACTTTTTACGATGTGCATACCTTGTGAATAAATTAGCAAGATCGGCATTGGTTTCTGATATTAAATCATCAAGCATTAGAACGATAACGTTGTATATAATATTAGCAATCTGTGCCAGCTTATAGAAAGGGATCAGAGGCGAATTATTTGAGCAGTATTATGTATAAAGAAAAGAAAGATACATAGAAATTTCGAGATTTCGATTTTGTAATCGTTAACTAAAAAGAGAGTTGTTATTATAGGAACGTCGTAAATAAATGTACATGTACGTAGACATCTTGTTGAGAAAATAAGTGTGTGTATAAAGGTGTAGACATTTTGTTGTATATGCAGAAAGTTGATTATATACGCTTCTCATGGTTAAGTATTAAAAACCAGCTAAGAAAGTGTTAAAACGTATGAATTATTTTGAAGATTACTAAATACGAACCAAGAGACCCCTTACAGTATTAATAATTAATTTTCTTTAATTTTAAAATTACCCATGTCGGGTATCCCCTCTACAGAACATTTTGCGTCTAATTTTGGTATTACTGACCCATAACACCATACAATACCATTAAACATTTAATCACATTCATTAAGTAATCGATTTACAAAACAATTTTTCCAGCCCTTAACGGATCGTCGACTAAAATAGTAGAGGGATGTTGAAATTTGAACATCTTCTACTCAAATGAATGCATTCAATAGAGCATTTGCTTTATATACACATATCCACACACAGAAAGAAAGAAAAAATAAAGAGTTTTCTAAGAACGGTTTCAAAAACTCACTAGGATATAAGAATATTAAAGCTTTTGACTTAAAATAATCACACACACTCATAGAGTGTACTTATGAGCTTCTACAAGAACTTTTTAATGTTTTCAGAATCGAAGACTGTTCAGAGCTTCCATAGCAAGCGATCCAATAAAAAAGGAATAAATTAAGAAAATATAAATTAAAAAATAAATAAATTTTAGGACGTTATTCCGAGTTTCTATGGGAAACGATACGTCAAAAGGAAAGAAGAGACATTCATACCGCTCACATTCACTCGTTCGTGGGCCTATAACCGTAAGGCACACTTGCACGTTTTCATATAGTTTCACCGTCAGTCACGTTATTTTCTTCAATACATTTACGGTTTTTGTTGACCTCATAGTGTATCTTTGTCTCTGTACAGCTAAAGGTACGGAACCCTGGTGTACAAATGATACTATTTGGATTTTCTATTACTGTGGACTCTAATTGTCCAGATACTAATTTATAGAAACTCTCAAAGTTAATTTTTGAGAGGTCATATCATTCAGTGTAATCCCCCTAATTTTGAGTATATGTCTAACATCCCCGTCTGCATTAGCTAACCTTATAGCGTAATTTTTGAGCCTAATCCGAGAAATGTAAACTTCCACCCTACTGGAATTTTGTGTTAGATCACCCTAATAGTTTTAAAGCGGTAACAAAGGTTTCTCATATTTTTTCTGAAAAAACTTGATAATGTTGGTGTCACAGCAGATTGCTCTGACATATTACTGCTCTGACTCATTGTTACCATATAATGAGTTGAGGTAAAGTTTTTCACATTGCCTCGGGTACGTCCTAATGTTATCATAATTCTACTGTATGCCTTCATAAGATTCCTCGATGTATCTTCGTCTTCTTCTGTTTTACAATAAGCGGGAAAACCAGAGGCTCCCTGCTTTATCTGAAGGAAGGAATTCACATCAGTTCCGAACAAACCACCTGGATTCCCCTCTTCAGGAACCATAAGTTCAAATTCCCATATTTCGTGTATATCGATTATTTTGTAACTTTTTGAAGAGCGCGCAAAATGTTCCTGTGAGAGCACACTCAGCGTCACTATGAGTAATATCATTAGTGTTTTCCTCCTCCACACATGTTCGGCAAAGACCGAAAAGTAATCGGCTTCACGCAATATACGGCAAGATTGGAAAATACAAGTCTTTTGGGGGCAATATAGTGCATTTTACTACACCATGAATACTTCTCACATCTTGAAAGTTCGTCCCCGTATGTATCTTAGGTGAATTAACCGACATTGGTTTACGTGCCATCACATATGGATATGAACTTGAGATATCTAAATATTTTAATGGGTCATCAGCCGTACAATTGACGTAAAAACGAAACACTTCAGTGCGGCTGCAGATGTAAAAATTTTTGGGAATAAGGAAATCAGAAAGATTAGTACAACGTTCTTTAATAAACTTTTGTACTTCGTTATTCGTCTTTACCTTATTATCCCAAGAACATTCCCACATTTCGTATGTTTATACCTATACTTTTTGGGAACTTACGGCGCAACATTGTTTGTTCGTATCTTTTTCCCATCGTATTGTACGAGTCATGAGCGTCATGCAGAATGGCATCACGGTTAAAGGAGAAACACCTCTCAGAACTGTGGAGAAAGTACCCATAGAAGTTGAAGGCTGATTTGAATCCTTCGTGCCATCCACCCATCTTGTATCTACCAATACACTTTTCCTCCCTCTTCTACCATGCAGGATTTCTATTTCTAATTGTCCTTGCATATGCATAAGCCATTGCATAGCTTTAGTACTATACTTGGTCTAATTATGGAAATCCAACTCGGGAATTGCAGAAATAGTATTTTCAGGTAGGTACAAGGTACGATATGTACGCATGGCGAGACTTGCAATGGTGGATGGAATAATGAAACATTGTAAACCATTCGTTTTATCTTCGATAATGTTGTTAAATTTGATTATCGCTTATGCTAGAATTCTAACGTTATTCTCACAATAAGACAGCATTTCTTTTTCCACTTTAAACTCCTCGCCAGTTAGTGCACGTTCTTTGCGCTACATTTCCAATTGTTGTTTTCCATCTGTGCTTTGCCCCTCAGGGTTGTTAAGCGCGGAATAGTGACTAACATAATTTTGGTTTTCTTCTGTATTAGAGAAATATGGGAAATCCCCCTTCTTTAAATTTTGAGTAAGGCCTAAAGTTTTGGGTAATTTTGATAGTTTCACACCCTGGAAGAGAAAATAATCTCTGAAAAATATACGATTGCCAATGCTAATATTAAAAATTTTCTGACCCAGGATAAGTACAATAGGGATGATATGCTGCTCTTCTATTAGATTTCTAAGGCAGAAGAGACCATCTTAACGACTACTATTATGAGCAATGGCTACTATCCTGCTAGACAGGCCGCTCTACTAACACGTGATTAATAAAAGCCGTCACCGTCTTAACACTTTCCAGGCCGTTAATAACATTCAGAATCACTAATTTTTTATAATCATAAATCAAATAATAATTCATGCAGTTTCCCCATGTAGTCATTACACTCTTCATTTGGATCAAACTCATAAGTTGGTACATCTTCTTACTCGCGGTGAAGCGAAACAGAGGATGTAGGACCTCTGCATGGTGGAAGTGGCCTTGGTACATTCCCGCTTCCTAGGCAATTACGTTGGTGATCCAAATGATGGAACTTGGTTGCCCTTGTACTTTTAATATCATTTTTATTGCACTTAAACTGATGTTGCAACCATTCTTCTTGCACTGTTTTCTAATGATAGAATCACTAATGTGGGCATCATAAAGAGCCACATCATAGCCTTCCTAAAACCGGCTTAGCTTTGGAGCCATTTTGGTCACAGAGCGGAAACCCATAAACTTGGAAACAAATTTAACACAATACTCACAGCAATGGTCCTATTTTGTGCGTTATTTTTGTCCGCGCGGAAAAACAACTCCGTTCCCAGGAAGCCACTACACAACACTGCAGGACGCCATAAGCCAGGTCGGGTGAGTGCATTCTGCCCGGGAGGCGGAAGGAATGAAATCGGCTAAACGTAGGCTGAACATCCTTTGTAATGACCTTTCTAAAATTATTGTAAATAAATGAGCATTTAAAGCAAATACGTTGACTTAACAATGAATGGCCTTGCATGCCGTACCACCACCAGACCCGGTGCTCCCCGTCTAATCGCATACAAAATCTATTATATATACAATTTCAGTGGTAGTGCTACAATATTCTTCATAGGATCACACTTATTAAGTGTTCTGTTAAAGAAATAATCTAAGATTCGTATCGGAGTGATCCACAAAAGGAGGGAGCTAATTTTAATAGCATTTTTCTTACTTCACTTATAATATTGGACCCCCCTAACAAAGATTTTATTCCTTTCCTCTCGAAAGATTCGGCGTGGAGAGCGATTACCTGGTGGGGTGCCCCTAGTACATAATCTGAGCTTCGTATGCAAGCAGTCCCTAAAAGACAAAGTGGTTAATATAGACATCTTCTGTCATAAAAGATTTAAGTTCGATCCCCGTCAAAAGCGTCTATCCATTGGGTCTTCTGCAGTAAATGATTTAAGTTTCAACCCCGGCAAAAACATCTATTCATCGCGTCTTTGACGTTAAAAACCTGAGTTCAAATCCGGGCGAAAGCATCAATGCCGTAAATCGGTCCCCGGCGGAGACGGGGCGCTTTTGGCGTAAAAATACCGGAAATAGCGTGTATCGTTTGCAACTCTAGAATAGGAAAGCCGAATTCAAACCCGGGCAAAACCGTCTTTGTATTAAAAACCCGAGTTCAAAACACAGATTCAGACCTGGCACTGTATTGCAAGTAATTTACGGCTTCAACGTTAAAAGCCACGTTTGCATATATGCAGTAAGTGATATAGGTCACACTTCTGGTGTGAAATGACTAGGGTTTAAACCTTAAACAGCAAAAAAATATGCGTTTCAGTTCCTCCCCGGGCAGGTAGGGCCGTTGAATATATGTAGCTCTGTTACGTTTTTCTACCAATACTTTCTTTTTTATTTATATAGTTAGCTAGTAACAATTAAAAATTGACCAGTATAAAAGTGTAGGTCCACGTCTCATATATCCGTGGTATTGAACAATAAACTACATATAACAATAACTTAACACTTACTTCCTAAATTCTGCGTGTATCTTATACAACATACATTTTAAAAACACAAGAAATTCTGTATAAGCACGATTTTTCTCGGAGTTCCTCCCGCTTTCGTCAGTCTATCATTTTTTCAAACACTGTAAACTTCCTCTTAACGCCTTTTTAATAGAAAAGAAGAAAATAAAATAATTCTCAATAATCTAGGTTTGCAACATACAGTGGGTTTGTCCATGGATTTTTCCGGACTTCTCCCGTTCCCTACCGCTTTCCTCAGTCTTTCATTTATTTAAAGATTATAACTAATTACTGCATAAATGTATGTTAAGTTCGTTCTCAACAAGCTAGGTTGTATCTTGCATTACTATGTTTGTGGGTTTTCCAGGAGCTCTTCCGTTTACTGCCACATTATCATTCTACTATTTTTTCAAATATAACTTATTACTGCGTGCATATCTGGTAAGATAATTATCAACAAGTTAGGTTTGTGCCATACAATATCTGTGTCCGTGGTTTTTCCCGGAGCTGTACCGTTTCCTCCCGGTATTCATACCACCATTTTCAAACACTGTAAATTCCCTCTTAACCTTTTTATACAAAAAGAAGAGGATAAAATAACAAGTTACAAAACAACTTACATGTGTCTTCTAATGTGAAGAATAGAACGGACTTCAAACAATAAATCGTTAACATACTGTATAGTACAACTTAATATCACGTTATAAGGGGAAAAGGAAGGAGATCAGGGTTTATATAATTAAATTTGGGACTTTGGGAGTTCATTCATCCAATTCCATTTTAAAATTTTCTTTCCAAAAATTCATATAGGATTACATACAATTTTAGACTTTTCATATATTACAAATTTTTAGTGCAAATAAGAGATTGCATATAAATCTTGTCTGAAAAAAATTCAAACTGACAAGTACATTTTTTCAGGCATGTTTTTCATAGATTGAAATTGCGAATTGTACCTAGACTTCATGATTATTTTAATGCATGGCCATAAAATTGTGCTGATTAGAAATGGTGATACTATCAACTTCCTTAATGGGTTTAAAAGTACTGTGTTCTCAGAATCATTTTTCTCATCTAGTTTCAAAAAACATTTTCTAGTAATCAATATCAACCATCTTTCTACGAAAACGAAAGTTGGTCGCAATAGAGAAGCAAAAGCATGTGATCCCAGGTGAGAGTGTTCACAAATACAAAGAGGGGAAGGGTTGAAATATAAGAGGCCAGCGCCAACGCCAACAGAGGGAATTTTCATAGGTATTTCTGTAACGGACACTATAAACCAGCCACATAGCATACTGGGTGCCTGACGTACACCATTGACGTCACGCATATAGACACAGTCTCACTCATAACATCATGCTTTCCTGTTACCTTTTAGTTAGAAGCAAGCAGGCAAGCAGCGAGGAACTCTTTTTGAGTTTTCAGAATATACTTACGCATACGAACTAATATGATCACACTTTAAGTGTTCATCAAGCAAATTATGAGAAAATAAAGATACGAACCAATGAAAAAATGAATGAATAAAGAAATGTTCCTCCCCTATTCCCTTTCTCCCTTCCTCACTTCCCCTCACAAAATTCACAAATTTTAGTACGCTCACACACCGTGGATAATCGGTTAGCGTGCCGGCCTTTGCCCTGGGAGTCCCAAGTTCAATTCCCATTATTTTAATCGTACGAAACATAGTTTCAAATGCCAGTCAATGGGAGCCTCCTTCATAGTTAAGCATTTACTGTCCACGCCTTTCACATAGGTTTCTTAGGAGGGCAGGGACAATTCTTTTCCTCTTCTCCCACATGGGCTACAGGGATCATTTTTTACATTTGGGAACTCAGGGCTACAGGGATCATAAGAATCAAGTTTTAACAATTAATTTTTATACTGTACTAGAATCGAACCTGGAAAGTCAGGGAACAACGAGTATGCTTTGGCATAAGAACCCTCAGAAAGCTTCTAGGGTGCTATAGGAGGTCCCTGGTGACTCAGGGGCCATTCTCAACCCAGAACCTTGGTCCTGCTGGCCACAGCATGCATCAAAGGTCAATACCATCTTTCAAATGTCATTCACATCCCAAATGTTATTCACACATTTTAGAAATCAAGACCTACTTTCCCCATGTAACAATTAAGATGACACTTTCTATAGCGTGTCTACTTATTTTAGCAAGTGGCGGTATCCCTTTGACGTTAAGATATCTACATGATCACACTGAAATACGAATTGAAATCTATCGGAAGTGACGGAAAAAACTTTTTTTGCAATAACTAACAGGTTTGTAAGTTAAAATTAGTCATTATACTATTTACAATAATGATAAGTTAGAGATGAAAATTGATCATTGTTGTTCTGCTTTATGAAGAAATGACAAAAGCAAAAGACATCCTTACACCATGAACATTTTATATGTGCAATTACGTTGCATCCGTCAAGGTTTCTCATAATCAACAAGTCGGATAACCAAAACGAAAAGCAAATTCAACAGGTGATTCAAAACATATATAATTTGTTCGATAACTTGCCTTGTAAAACGAAAATTGAAACAATCCAATATTTCGCGGTGATCGGAACTGATTCACTAGCATGGACACGAACTTTATTTGATTGTTTCGTTGGTACATCATAAAAACCAGATGACGAAGTTTCATGCTTTGTACAAATCTCCTGCCATAAGCTTTGGTTGGTCGCAATCCAAATAAATAAAATGGTTGTACAAATCGTGCATTTAACTTTGAATCTCTCGAAAAGCTCTCTATCATACTGGAATTTTATTAGCTAGTTGTAATCAGCGTGAAGTGGTCTTTCAAATCAGCGTGAAGCGATGCACGTGAGTGCTTTCTCAAGAACTTCCCTTGTAAGTACGACTCAGTTTTCTAGAACATACATTTTCACCTAAGATATGTATTACTTATAGCGTTGCAATTAGGCCACCCGTCAATCTTGGAACTTGACAGTATTGAAGCAATATTAGTTCTATGTTGTTATGATTTAATGTTTAATTTTCCTCTGAATGTTTGTTATCAGTACATCTGACAGTGATCCTCTTTAAATGTTAGTTACGATCATAGCTCATATCATATTATCTTCATAGCTTAGAAACCTTTGAATATATTTTACTGTTGTTGATCTCGCAAGATCATTGAATAAGAAAAGAAGGGGAAACTTGTTCATTGAAAGCAACTTCTCCAATAAAGACGAGATGTTTATCAAAATCTTATTGTACCTTTTATTGTATCAAAATCTTTTTTCCTATCGTTTATTGCTTTTTATGTCTCCTGTCGGCAAATATATGAACAATTTCCTTCTCTTCATTGTAAAGAATTTGATAGTACAGCCCAGATGAATTTATTGAAATATGCTTGCCTTTTGTTTTCGTTATGTATTGAAAGCCTTTATCTTCTTAGAAGCTTGAAGAAAATTTATAACAAATGTCGATCCGATTCAAGTTGCAAAGTTAAAGAAAAGGAAAAAAAACAAGATAATAGCAGAACTCCTTATTGATCAATACGCATTCGCAAGGTAGTTGTAGTAACTGTTTTTGAATCCAGAACTATTAACCACTTTAGATGTTTCACTGCTTAACAGAGGTGAGACACCATTCATGTTTGGAGTGTTTCGAATATGTCGACTGTGTGATCTATATGTATCGCGTTGGGGAAAACAAATGAAGGAACCAATAAAGAACTACCTTACTGTTTTGTTGGTAATTAGGATTTTGAAATTACATTTAAATTATAGTATGCGAGTAGTAAACGAATATTTACTACAGGGATTCTCCACTCTTTTATATTGGAGAAGTAATGTTTGTTATATATTGTTCATGAAGTAGAAACTAATATGTACGTAACAATTACGTATTTACTACATTACAATGCGTGACTACCTAAGTAGACAAATTTTCAAAGAAAACCGATGGGGGCAACATAGACAATTTTCACTGTACAACTAAGCACCAAAAGCAATATATAGGCATAACCACTGACACAAATCCAGGGGGGATGAGAAGGACATGTCCCCTCCAATCTTGGAACTGGGGGGACTGTCCCCACCAATAATTCTATTTGAAATGTGATTTTTGGGAAAAAATGTGATTATTTGTCTCCGATTGCCACAAAGGAAAGTGAGATGAAATTGATGTCCCCCAGAATAAGCTTCAAATCTGCCCACCTTCCAATGTTGAAGACAACTCTGCTCCCTGATCCTGCACAGAATTGTTTCTCAACTTCACAAATATTTTGAGCATCGCTTAACAAAAAAGGAACGGTCTTACTTGTCCCCCCCCAATATTGAAGACAGATTTGCGCCGCTGGGCCTTACGGGTACGCACTGGCCACCCAGAACATTATGACCACCACCCGAATATCTGGTATGTCCACCTTTGGCTCACTGGACAGCAGAAATGCAATTTTTGGCATTGAAGCAATTAGCCTTGGTCGATATCTGGTCCACATATCGACTTTCAAATCACTTATTTTCTGTAAATTCTGAGATGATCTCGGATCTGACGTTTAACGATATTCCAAAATTGTTTAATTGCGCTGCAATCGAGTAAGTTTTGAGGCCACTGCACAAATTGAAATCCCCTATTGAGCTCCTCGAACCATTGCAGAACAATGTAAGCCTTGGCTGACGAAGAGCGTTGTCCCAGGCCCGTATCTAAGGGGTTCTAGGGAGGGCCGGCTCTTCCTCTAAGCTTTTGTTGGCCCATTTTCACGGTAGCCTTGCAAATGAACTATAATGGTAGGATTAAGCCTCCTAACTTCTACCGGGCCCCCCTACATTTTTGAGCTGGCTACCGACGTACGTTGTCCTACAGGAAAATGCCATTCCCACATAGAAATACATATAGAAATACATATGCATGATCAGAATTGGTCTGCCGATAATTATGAGCCATCGTGATGCCACCACTACTGGCCCCATGAGTGCACCAGAGTTGGAGTGGGTCAACTTTTCTGAGTAGGTCAGTGGGTCGTGGATCAACAGCATGTGTCCCACTGGGACCCACCACCCACCATGATCCACTGCGACCCACTACCCACAGTGACCCACTGCGACCTACCACCCACCATGACCCACTCTGTTCACTGCATTGTAGACAGCATCTTCTGAACAGCATATTTCTTCACTCTCTACCTTAGCCATAAAAACTAAAACCATGTTTCTGATTGGTTGCAGTTAGCGATTGTCCAAACCTTGTGGTGTATGTATTGTGTGTTTTAGTAGTAATAAAAGAAAATCGTCATTGTTAGAATTGAAGAAGAACATTGAAGAAGTAGTTGAGATTAAATTTACATCATGGCAGTCAAGGTGGAACAAAACGAATCCCTGGGGACTTCTAACCCGTTCCTCCTACTCCTACTTCTACTCCTACTCCTACTCCTACTCCTACTACTAATACTTATTCTGTGGATTTGTATAGCAAAACTGCACACTTAACGTAAGTAAATCACTTTTTTGCGTATTATTTTCATTTTATTTTACTGAAAAAAGTGTTATGAAAATTTAACAAATAAAATATAAAAATAAAAATAATTCTTGGTCCAGATTTGAACCCACACCAAAAGCAATTATAATTACTAGTCTGTTGCGATAGTACACTCTACCAAAATGACCGCCAGTAATAGGCACTTGCTTTCTGGTATATTTATGCTACGTGGCGAGAAAATGATAACTCAACTAACCAGAACCGCGTATTTAGCTCGTATGAGTAAGGTCAAGCGTGATTTAAAAATATACTTCTGAACACTGCTCCATTTTACTTTCAAGGCCTCCATTTTTCTTTTTCATTTGTTTCTGTTTACTTACCTGAGATGAGTATCTGTAAGTGGAAAAATAACTTGAAGCATTTTTGGATATTGATATTTGTATTTGTAATAATAGCAATAGGACTTATACTACTAGTTGGCTATCGAGACACACAGCCAAGTTTTTAGAGGAGCTAACTACTGGAAAAAATACATTTTTAAATCACTGTAATATATAAATTATTATATAAAAAATTGAATGTAACTATGTGTGCCTAATCATTACGGTCAAATTGTAGTCAAATGAAATGAATTTTGGTACATAGTTAGGCCTTAATCCAAACTGGGATGTTATCATATTGCTTTCATTATGATAATATCCTAAGGGATAGTGGGGATCCGAATTTTTCCGAAAAAAAAATTAGTATCTTACAAGCCGTTAAACTTACGGAGCTGAAATTCAGTATATTAACTTTTTACTGAAAATGAACAGAACGTCTCCTAGCATTTAAAAAAAAATCCTTTATGGGGAGGGACGGCACTTTCTATATATGGTAAATTGATAATGGGTTAGTTTGTAAAATAATCGAAAACAATCTATATTAGTTGAGAAACAAATTCAAAAAATATCCATATATGCATATCATGTGCTTTCTACTATAATAATTGCTGAAGCTTGTTTATTATATGGAGCACTTAGAGCACAGGGAAATCAACGCATAAAGTTGTGAGAAAAATAGATATAAAATTTGAAATGTAAGGTTCTGTACGTTGGTCTACTTACCTTGATTTGGGACTTTAAAAATTTCATCCGTTTTTGCACTGAAAAGTATCTATAATTCAACAAGGAAATAATTAGACCATGATAATTTAATTGAAATTCATCGTAATTTTGCCCATTGCAAACACTTTACCGTTTTATATCGTAAAAGTCAGATCCATCTTTATTTTAACAGAACGGTGCTTGAGCGATTGACCGTAGAAATTCAAACTTCGATTAGTTAGAATTTCACAACCTGGTTTTATCTATGTGCCCTATCCAAATATCCATGTCTCAAAACCTCTCGGTACTTCCGCAACAATTTTTATAGAGGTAGTCTATGAATACTTCAAGTTATATGCCCGTAGCCAAACTTCCTTTTTAAAAATACCTTAGGATTCTGAAACTAAGGCACATATTAGTTCCTATGTGAAGTCTTGACCCGACTATGATAGGTCCCATAGTTTTGGAGTTATGAATCTTTAAAGTTCATTTCTTCATGTTTTCGGTATCCTATAACTCCAAAAGGAAGCATTTGTGTGCTCAGGCTGATCTATACTTTTTGTCTTATCTTGGTGTCAGTAATCACCTCCTAAACTTTGTCGGTGTTGTTTTGAAACATTCTGTATAAAAGGGTAAACATAATAGGTGTCTCCAAAAGAAGGAAGTAACCATATGACTTGAGCAGCCATTAGGCTAAAGAATTATCTTGCGTCAATTCTGATAATTTCCAAAATTATTCGTAACAATATTAAATAGTGAGACGTTTAAAAATACAATACATACTTACAAATTTACTAGTGTTGTTTACTTTTCATGAGCATAACATAATGTGTACCGGTAGATCAACGTCTACCAGACTAAAAAAGTTGTACGAATAACGACAACCCATTCCACAATCGAGAACGCAAAGCCAATAATAAAAAAAACTGACTTTCAGGAAAACCATTAGCCAATCAACATGTTCGAAAATAGTTCTCAGATACCCTCACTATGATTGCTATATAATAACTCATATAATTTTCATTAACTTTACGCCTACTTGTTATAATTACCACCTGTGGCAATCTATATAACTACTTGATGGATTTGTAGAGCAATTGTAATGTTTCAAAGTAAATATACGTTGCAACATAGGGAAATTTTCGGTTCTCTGTAGCGGCTGAAGGAGGCTACGTAGAGTATACCATCTTATAATAATTTGTTTTATTTTGACCTGTATAATCGTGAACCCCGAGAAAACCCACGCATACAGTATTTGTCCATCACAATGTTCACTTGGCGCAAGATGGGATCGAACCAGTGACCCTTACATCAGAGGTGAACGCTGTACTACTAACCCTACGTATATACTTGTTATATGTATACTGCACCTCCCTGGGTATTGGGTTATCTGATTTCGAAATCAGAAGTAATCTATACAGAGCTTCCAGCTGTCCTATTTTCCTATTTTTTCCTATATTTTGGAAATTTCTGTATATTAGTCCTATATAGTATGTCTAATATTATAATCTTGTCCTTTATCTCCTTTGTCCGCAGTAATTGAATTATTAAAAGTACAAGCCAAGGAAAGTTCCAGTGATGATTTAAATTGCTACCTATTAGCTATATGCTAAGTGTCTTAGCAATTTTTCTGAGGAATTAGTCACTATTGTTCACTATTATTTTTATTTGCTCCTTTCTATCCTCCCATGTTCACTCTTTTTTTAAATTTTATTCTTTTTTTTGTTTCCTATGTGCTTATTCTTCCCCAATGAAGCTTAGCTAAGGATCCTTGCTATGCTCCGGTTTCGTATAACGCAAGCTATGTTAGCATTTTATTTCAGCAATGTGTGTATCACTATTGGCTAGACATTTAGATGTGTTCGTACTCACCAACTTATTTCAATGCTTTCCAATATTGCTGTACATAATATGCAGGGTCGTCACGCACCTTGGAAAACCTGGAAATAAAAATGTGTCGTGGAAACGCTCTGGAAAAGTCATGAAAAGCTGAAAAATGGTGAAAATCCTGGTTGCTCTAGAATTGTCTCTGTGTGGCCAGCACTCACGGAATATTTCTTTAATTTCCTTCCCAAGCAAAATCAAATTTCATTACAGTCAGAACGCTACAAGAGAATCCGTCAGAACTTGATATCTTCTGTTACATTTGCATATTTACATTTTCTTATTAGTGTAGGCACTATAAATCCTTGTGATTATGCATAAACAGTAACAACTTTTCTACATTTTGCATGATGAATTAATTGAGCTATTTCAAAGAATAATAAGAAAGAGTTGTATTTGATCTGTACAATGAAAAAACTGGATCTGATGTTCTCAATATAAAAGTGAAAAAGAAAAAATCTACTGCCAGATAACAAAACTGATGTCGGTGAAGGCGGACGGTTGACACCGAAAGAAGTCGATAAAATGCAGCAACGTTATTCACATTAAATACGAAGAAATTCGTCATAATAGTAACAAGTTACCAAGGGTGTCGTTTCAGACTTCGCTTAGGGGGGCAAGAGTACAACCAACATAAGAATTTCACGTTTTGTACGTACTATGTATTAGTGGGCAATCGATTAAAATATATGTATTCCTCAAACTCTTGAGGGGGCAATTGCCCCCTTCTGCCCCCCTAAATGACACCCCTGCAAGTTACCTTCAACAAAGGCTTCCGCTAAACAACCGGATTTTGAAACATAACCAGATTTTGCATACTGCTCTTAGACATGCAAAGGAAGGAGAAGATAAGATATTGTCCTTTTAGGAACGATTAGCGTCTTATGTGCCTCAGGTGTTGACCAGTCAGGAAATTGACAAAGCCTTAGACGAGTAGCGAATTTATATGAGTGATCAGAGCATACGCGATAACATTTTTTGTTGATTGTAATGTTGACTGTCTTGAAACAAAGTAATGCGAGAATAATACAAGGAAACCAAACTATCCAACAATTACTAAACTTGTGAAAGCAGCGTTAACACTTTCAAACGGTCAGGTATCTGTTAAATGTGATTTCTCAACAAATAAGAACATGATGCTATCCAAGAGACAAGGACTGAATGAAGAAACCATTATTGGGCTACGCATGATTTAAGACGCAGTGGGTAAAAATGTAAATGAAGTTAATATCACCAAAGAAATTAAAAGACATATTTGTGTATGTATAATAGTGTATATTAGATAATTATGTACACCACACTATAACTGAGCATTAAGCCAGTTGTGTTGTCCTCATGAAATAAATAAATTTTAATTCCCCGTGACCTGATCATTATTCAAATATCTGAATTAACATTAATTTTTTTTCAAAAAAAAAAAATCATTTATCATAATCTGAATTTCTTGAATTTTGTTGATTTGTCCTGCCCTGCCCACGCGACGGCTATGTTTAAGTGTTCTCAAGTTAATAATTTTACAAATGGAACGTACTTGCACAGTGAATATAGTATAAATGTATCGTTATTTCATTAGAATGACATCAAAGCTAACAATTACGTGCAATCGTATGCAATCAACTAAAATTGAACAAAGATTTGAAACAACAATGAAGGTGAGACTGTTTCTATGAAAATATTTCTAGTTATCTTGCATAGACATTATGCAAGCGCGACAGCCTATACTTTTAACCAGCGCACCAGGTAATTAAAAGTGATAAATACCTTCGCAAAGAGATACAGAAAGTGTTCTGCTATCACCTTTAGCACAATCCCCACATAGCTTCGCCAATGTTGTCGCTGAGCCAAGCAAAATCATGCTTAAGAAGTATATGAGAAGCCACATCATCTTAAGGTTGACATGAAACTGAACCAAACGATTACACTATGGATGATAAGGCGTGTTTGAAAAGCAAATTATGTGTGAACTACGTTTTGACGCCATTGTGTCTTCTCCAAATGATACTTTATCCTTTGCATTGGATTGAGATGACACTGCCGTAATGAAAAAAGGACGGTCCGAAGACAAGTAAATGAATCTGTGTAACATAGTTGCACTATTGTAGAAAGAAAGACAACAATGGAAGAATTTAGTGGAAAATCAACCTCATTATGCCTCACTACTTATGGATTAACTCTCAAATGGCCTCCTCTCAGAAACGCCCCTACCGAAGGATAAGCTCTCAAATTAGACAATGTTCCACAAGTAGTATTATCCTTTATACAGTAGATGCTCAGTAACGATAACAAAATAAATTGTTGCATCTGCAACAAAATACGAC
Source organism: Thermobia domestica (assembly GCF_964235325.1). Lineage (NCBI taxonomy): Eukaryota > Metazoa > Arthropoda > Insecta > Zygentoma > Lepismatidae > Thermobia > Thermobia domestica. The sequence continues at coordinate 73,225,119 of NC_137463.1, forward strand.
TCTTCCGCAGTGTTTTCAAAGATTGTCCTCCAACCTTGAGACTACTTTGAAGATAAACCAACACGGAAACTCTGGAAAATTAATTCTGACTTTCACTTTCTACGCGAGAACTACCAAACCCGTAAACATCGTCAACTGTAAATGGGATTTCTCACCTCTCTTCAACTTTTCAGCTGTTGCATTAGAGAAAGAAATAGTACTCTATCAAATATTAATTGCTTGCGACTCCCTAATGAACTGTTTTAAGACGAAACAATTTGTGTTGTACTTGAAAACGTTGCTTCCTACAGACACTCCATCAACAGTAACGACTCGTTTGATACCGAAAGAATAGTGTTTGCTAGTTCTCTTCAAAGTTTCCATAGACTGGTACCACTTATTTCTCCTTTGCAGTGACTTTTTCTCGTGGAAAACAGCAGCATGAGATCGCCTACATTCGCCGATCAATTCTTCTGCAGAAATATCACTCCATTTCTATCTTTAAAGAAGAAATGCTGTAAATCTGCAGAGAATACTTGGAGATCGATGGTCACAACAAGAGGAGTAGTGGAATGCCAGGCAAACTATACATAACTTAGAGTACTTTGTACTCAAGCTCTTACAAGGATTCAGCAGACAAAAGAAAATCACGAACTAACAGTTACTAGCCTCAATTAGTTTCTACGGAGTAAAATAATATTCAAATGAGTCAGGTCATCTTCAGAGATCTATAAGAAGAGAATGTTTGTGGTAGCACATTTGCATAAACAGCTAAACTGCATATATCATACCAACTATTGTCTGCTTGATTAGTGCACATCTTTAGAAGTTATCTTAGTATTGGCATTACGTTTACTTCATCCAACAAATAATAACGTGGATTTTCTATTTCTCATGCAAAGTAAGTATGGAACCAGCAACTACATATCTACTACTCGCACTGAAAAGCAATTGGAGACGGATTGTGTAGCACTACCACAGTGTTGTTCTAGCACTTTAAAATCTTAAAGAGAATACAGACAAGAACACCGTACAGTCTAGAGAGTAATCCCAGGCTTTCGGCAGTCAACTTCATCTCATTTCTTCTCGCACTGAGAAAAATGGTCGCAGAAATACGGTACAATATGTCATTATTTTAAGAACTGAGTAAATACGCTTCTCAGGGAAATGAAAGGGCAGAAAAAACACTTTGTAAATAACTATTGTAAACTTGACAAAGGAATTTTTGAAAGAAAAAAAAACGCTGTAAGAGTGAACGAACGGCTTCCTGAGATGGTTACAACGGTGGAAACTTTTTGCAATTCTTCAGTTAAAAGTTACTAGAGAAGGAGACTAATGAACATTTTGACACGAAATCTAAAAGAAATAAATGATTTTCCTACGAATTAATTCAAAGTGAGAGTGATTATGATAGCTTCTGGAGAAGACTCATCTGTTGTTGAGTGATTTTTCTGTTTCTCTTCATTTTGTGGCCTGTTCTGATGCTGAACTGGGATTTATTAAGCTTGCATGGATGTACGTATGTCCACATGAATTGTGTACCTTATAAATAGTTGTAAATATGTATATATTTTAAAAATTGTATATAATTATCATAAAAGTATAAATATTTAAAAAAAATATATAAAATTTAAAAAAACTGAAAATTTAAAAATTCAAAAAACAATAAATCAAACAAAACAATGTAAATAAGGTGAAATATGTAAATAGCTATTGTAATCTATATATATAAAAGAGAACGCACAAAATCCTTTGTCCGCTCATCACGCTAATACGGCTGAACCAATTTCTTTCATTTTTGGGGGGTTATTAGGATTTGGACCCTAGATGGTTTTTATCATATCACTTTAATTTTTAATTACCAGTGTCTTGAGATAATTGACCATTCAAGTGTCCATAACGTACAAATCCTTTGTTATTAGTTCATCATAGGTAAAAATAAACGTATTTATATGCAACCCGCATGACCGTGTCACTCGGCGGGTTAACATAAATGACAGGCGATATACAGCGGAAAATAGCTTGAATCTTCTGTTTAAAATTTTTTAATTGATTTGCTTATTTTTACAGACACTTTTACAATATGCCAGCACCGGGATGACCGCAGCGAAGCGGGGCGGGTTAACATAAATGACAGGCGATATAATGTTAAGATTTACTGCAATCTTCTATGGTTTTTATCATATCACTTGAAAGCGAAAAAGTAAAAATTATCTAAGTAACAAAGTTTATTGCGTTCCGGGGTGACCGCAGCGAAGCGGGGTGAACGCTGCTAGTTAATTATAAATGTAAAAAATTCTATCTTGTAAATAATATTTGTAAACAATTGTAAAAATGTGCATAGTGTATTGAACTGTATATAATAATTGTAAAAAGCTCACATTAATGTAACATATCAAATTGTACATATGTAAATATATATATTTATTTGTAAATATAAAAATAGTGTACATGAAATGTTAAGATGTATATATTGTCAATAGTGTATAGTATAATATATGCATATATGTATTAATAAATTTAAAATATTTCGAATATGAATTTTTATTAATTATGTGCAAATGCAAAAATTTGTAAATCTAATATCTAGAGCAATATTTTTCCACTTCTCTCACTTTTTGAACATGAACAAAATCAAGGTAGCTGTACTTAAAAAGGGTACAAATATATCTCTCTGGTCATATCACGGGCAGGATTTAGAAACAGTTAAAGCCTTTAATATCTAGGAGTGAACATATAATAGATCTTGGGTCAGCCACCACAGAAGGATGACATCTATCACAACACTCAAATTCCTGAACAGACAAGAATATTCCGCTGAAATTGGACATGTGCACATTTAAAACTGAAGCCCATACTTCTGTACGAGTGAAAATCTGGTACAGAAACTGTGCTGATAACGTAATTAATAAAGCAATAATATTCTTTCAATGACGCACAAAACGTGGAAATATGCCTAGAAAACAGTACAAAACACGCAGAAAACGATGTGATGAAAACGACCTCGAAATTCGATGGTGGCAGAATTGTGGGTCATTTTCCTCGCACCTTGGAGGGCCATTTTGACCAACTTCCGGTGATGCACAAAACGTGGAAGTAAGTGCACAAAACGGCACAAACGGTTACTAAACGATGCAAACGACCTCGAAATTCAGTAGTGGTGGAAGATTGTGTCATTTTCCTCCCACTTTCAAGGCCCATTTTGACCCACTTCTGGTGATGCTCAAAAGGTTTGAAATAGACGCACAATGGTAAAAACACTCATAAACGATGAGAAAGAAACGATCTCGAAGTTCGATAGTGGGAAAGAGTGAGCCCTTTTAGTGCCACCTTGAAGGCCCGTTTTGTTCCACTTCCAGTGGCGCACAAAACGTGAAATAGGGCACAAAACGGTACAATACACGCAAAAACCGTGTGAAGGAAACCGCCTCGAAATTTGATAGTGGCGGAACAGCGGGTAATTTTCTTCCAGGCGCACAAAACGGGACAATACACGCAAAAACGATGTGAAGTAAACCGTCTCGAAATTTAATAGTAGCGAAACAGTGGGTAATTTTCTTCCCACCTTCGGACCCATTTTGACCCACTTCCGGCAACGCACAAAACGTGGAAATAGGCGTACGAAACGGCACAAAACAGACACTAAACAATGTGAAAGAAACGACCTCGAAATTCGTTGGTGGCGGAGCAAGTTAATGACTCCTTAATTACCCTAGGTTCCAGTTTTGTAAGTCATTGTTTTTTGAATGAAGCAATCTTTCAAATGATAACCACACGTGTGTCCCAGAGGTCCATAAATTTAAGAGAATTTTTTCAGGGAATTTTTGTTATATAAAACAAGTCGAAGTGAACCAAAATCAGAAGCTTCCCGCGTGCAAAGCTGTGGGAGCCTCTGTTGCCAAGCCAAGCCTGTCCGTGGCCGAACTCTGCCACCAAATATATTGATGGATTCTTTCGTCTTTCAGATGATGGATTACTTGCCCACCAAATTTGGATCAAATCCGTACAGTAGTTACCGAAAATTAAAGTACACAAACATACACATAGTGGTGGAGTGATCTTACCTGGAGTGATCTTATAAACTTCTCTGTGCTTACGCCGGAACTAAAATGGTCTTTTTTCATTTGGATTCTCCTATCGAGACATCAACTGCAGATACTTCTAATAATACTACATACCCTAGGCCAGAGATGGGCAAACTTTTTAAGTTTAGGCCAAAGAAAAAACCTTTACTCGGGCCAACGTAATTTACTGAAAACAACAGTGGGCAAAGTATAAGTGTGAGCAAACTAAATGACGCGTCTCTTCAATCTGACTTTTTTTTTATGTCCGTTTTCTTTATATGTTTGAAATTTTGGAAGGTTTCCACAGCAGGAAAGGTTAATAACAAGCATGTTTTCAATGTTTGTGTTCAATATTATTTTAAAATAAAGAAATTAGTTGCAAAATCCTTAATTTTGCCTAAAACACGAAAATTACCAACTCCGTTGAAGAGGGTATTTTTCTAGGCCGGGAGGGAATTCTGTAGTTCTACGTAGAATTGAGATCTCTACGTCACTGACAGTGAGAACAATGTGAATTCATTTCCACAAACAAAACATTGAATCAAATATTTCTAACATTTCTTATATCCAGGCCCACAAGCAGAGGGGGCTAGGGGGGCTTGGCTCCCCCTAAACTTTTCGTGGCCCCTCTACACCTTAACAAAAAATGCTATAATTACTACAGAAAACACATTTAGCTATTTGTAAGAGAATTTTTAATGACTTGGCCCACCCTAACATATTCATTGCTCCCCGTGACTGGTTGCTGACCTGCTTATATCCATACAAACGTAGGAAATTCAGATATAACATGCAGTGCAGACTCCATATAGATAAAGAAAACAGTGGAAATTGTCTATCAAAAGAGACGAACTGAAACATGATCATAATGAAAATCATGTCTTGTAGTAGAACAGACGGACAACCTATAAGAAGTCGGTAGCACAGTTGATTATCGCTAGAACTTGAAATTAATTAACAAATGTGAGTGAAGGCAGTTCGAGCCCTGTCCACAGAACTTTTTTTACTAGTATGTTTTTTGTATATGAAAAAGGTAAAGTACTACATATGTTTAAATCTCACCACGATATCAAAGTCAGAAAAAAAAAACTATTTTTTTTTACCTGTATTACTATTCTTCATTTTTGTTTGCAAAAGTTTCGGAATTATTTTCTGAATGCTCATTGGTGCATAAAGAAAGTTTTTCAGTAAATTCTATTTCTTAAAAGCAGTAATTTAGGGAATTTTATAATCAATTTTCACATTACTTATCGTACCGAAAATTATATGATTGTCTCGTCTCGTGGTATCCCTACATTTCGTAACTGTCTCGTCTCGTGACTACTTAATTAAATGCATTACGCAACTTTCCTCTCTATCTACGTGTTTCATAACAGACTTGCTTATTAAATGTTCAAATTTCTAGGTTAACATGTATTGAAGTGAAAGTTCTTTAATGTATTTAATTAGGTAGTGACACTTCGAGACGAGACAGTCATAACTTTCAATACGAAACAGTCATAATTTTCGAGATCGATACAGCATTTTCACGAGACGAATCGAGATTTTAAACTGTCTCGTCGTGTATCGTAACAACACTAGTGAAGCCACGAGACAAGATATTTCTCGTGTATCGTCTCGATAACGAGCAGAAACTTGGAGAGGAGACAGGCATAAAAAGTTTAATACGAAACTTCATTTGCACGACACCAGACGGGAACTGTCGTAGAAAACTGAGCCAGTATATAAAGAAAACGATAATTTCTACCTTCATAGGACTCGAACCTACTGCATAAGATTACAAACGTTAAACCCCTCCGCTATTCTGATCTCCTATCAACACTTCACACAAACTGTGAATTATTGGGCTTTTTTTTTTTTTTTTTTGCCTTCTCGTGGGAAATCATGTTTACAAGTGCTATACAAGTTTAAGCAAGTGTACAAGTCTGCCATGTCATGACAAAACGATGTAACTTTGGCGAAAAAGTTTTGCGAAAATGAGCCTTAAAGTTTTCATCCGAAAATGTGATCTGTATCGTGTAGAACCAGTGTAACTAGGCAATAATGGTCAACCAATCAATTTTCACCAAATTTAATCACACAACATGCATTTACGTAACATTACATGTGACCACGTGTTTCCAAAGTCAAAATACACTGGTTCTATACGATACAAATCACATTTTCGGATGAAAACTTTAAGGCTCATTTTCGCAAAACTTCTTCGCCAAAGTTACAACGTTTTGTCACGACACGGCAGAAGTATGCTATAAAAACTCAACTGTGGCGTTTTAAAAATGTAGAGTTACTAGTTTAATTATAAGTGCTATATAAATTCGTATTACTGCGAAAACCTATGTGTTTTTACTATCCTTGCTTACGCGTATACACACCATAGTTGGAGTGCCTGCTCCCTTCGGATAAAAACCGTGTTACTGTTAGAGTCATCCAGCTTCACCCTGGCCTCGCTTGGTTAGATAGTATTCGTACTTTTTAGTGGCCACTTATCACATGTTGGTTTGTGTTTCTGCATTATTTTTATGGCATATATATATTTAGATATATTTATACGGAAATTGTGAAAGAATTGTAATTTTTTAACAATTACTTCTGGTGGCTCCTATGAATCTCATGTATGCTAGATCAGCAACAACAAATCTTTTGGAGGACAATAAAAAGAAATTAGCGAAAGAACTATAATTTTTAAAGAATTATTCCGAGTGGTTGTCAAACTTGATCTGCACGTGCTAGGGTGCCCTCTCAAAAAGGAACAATTTCCTAGTGAGATACAGGCCAGAAGACTTCTCTTCTGCTAGCCTGGATCTCACTGGTAGCAGTATCTGCCAGCAGTTTGACTTCTGTTTTGAAAATCGTTACAGTGATAACCTTGACTGTAGACAACCGAAAGCTGGTTGCAGGAAAAAGACTCCAGGAGTCAGAAAAGCAACAACAGGTACAAATCTGCTACATGGATTTCCTTATGTTCCTTCATTTTTTAAAGAAAAAACACTGCAATATTAAGTAATATTTTATGTAGGTTTTAGACTTCCAAACTATACTATGCATGAGTGTCGAAAGTCTTGTAGAACGGCTTTGTCCGTCCGTCCGTCTGTTGACAAGTATAAAAGTAATAACTGTAAAAGCTATCGAGATGTGGTTTCTCGCAAACGATTCAGCGACCCAACAATAGACTTAATATCCTCTGATTACTCTCTGTTCAAGCCGGAAGTGTTTCAACGTTTATCGCCAAAGAACGTAATAAAGGATAACAGATAGCGGCTTTTCCTGCAATCAATTCAGTGTCTCAAAGGAGTATATTGTCGAACCCGCAACACTACCAAAAATAAAGGCAGTTGAAATTTACAACTACTTCCGGTGTCAATATTGATTTCCATAGAGCAAAAAGAGTAAGAGATATCGAGATGCGGTTCATAACAATTGATTAAGCTTCCCAAGAATAGGTTTCGCCTTCTCCATAGCTTTCTTTGAAACAGGAAGTGGTTCAAATTAACCATTTCCGGTTTCAACATTTATCGTCATAGAATAAAAATGGTAATATGTAGCGACAAATGTTTTTTTCTGCAGTCGATTCTGGTTCTGAAAATGAGTACATACAATTACAACTCGCAACACTCAATCAAAACTGAAAGTGGTTGAAATTTACTAGGTACTACTTCCGCTTTCAATATTTATTTAAGTAGTATAAAAACGCTAAGAGATATCGAGGTGCAGATTTTAGCAATCAATTCAGCTGCCGAGAGTAGGTTCTATCTGCTCCCTTTACCATGTATTGAAGAATTCGTTCAAATTAGCGATTTACGTTTACGTTTCCAACCTTTATCGACATAGAACAAAAGCAATAAGGTATATTCAGTAATGGATTTATGGCAAGGTGACCAGACGTCCCGTTTTAGCCGGGACAGTCCCTTTTTTTCAATCATTGTCCCGTATTTTTCTGATTCTCAAACGGGACGCCTAAATGTCCCGTTTTTAAGCAAAAATGACCCAGGTGTCCCGTAATTATTATTCAAAATATAAATGGTCAATACAAACTCTACACTCTTCCGTACCAACACTCATTGGAAAGGTTCATTTAAGTGGAACTCAAATAAAGTATCTCCTGACAACTGCTGGGTAGAAGTATTTTCCCATTTCTGTTCTTATAACGTACCGTACTCAAATCTTCTAAAACTTGTGAAGTTCCTTCTCTGTTTACCCGGGACTAATGCTACAATAGAACGTGTATTCTCGCACATGAATGCTTTGTGAACAAGTGATGAAAACCCAACTGTTTACAGATACTTTGGAAGCTGTGCCGACCAGTAAGATTAATTTTGATCAGTCTTGTACCAATTTCTACAAATTGTTAAGTGCAAACAAAGAACTTTTAAAGAAGATCCATTCATCCCAAAAATGCCAGTGAAAATTACGCTATAGATGATGTAGTGAAAGTAATGATATAGTAAAGAATAACAGATATTCAATAATGAGGTAAGTAGTTTATTAGTAGTTTAAAGTATTGTTGGGTAGTACTTAAGTTAGAAACGCTGTGTTATCACTCTTACTTATGTATTTTATAAATTGAAAACAGTGCTAATCTGGAAACCAGCAGATATACCCCCCCCCCCCTTCGTCGCTGATTCGTATGCGTCCTGTTTTTGCAAGTAAGAATTCTGGTCACCTTGATTTATGGCTTTCTGCTATGGATTCAACCGTGCGAGTAAACAGGTCATATCTTTGATCTTATCAATCTATTGCAACCAGTAGTTATAGATGTGCTACTTGAACTTTGAGTGTTGAATTCCCATTGTTTGGAAGTCTACTGTAGTTTCACATTGTTGAACGAAATTCACTTGTTTACTTTTTAGATACATCATTTAGAATTATTCTTATTGAACACTGATGAATATTTGGTCCACTTATTTTACTGAGTTTGGTGTTCTTGTTGCAGGTAATATGACTCTTGGAGAGAGAGTAAGGGCAATAGAGATCGTGTTTTAATATCTACACCCATTTTATATTCTACGGCAACATATAGTCTTATGAGTTGAACGAGTGGAAGAAAGAGCAGTTACAATACAATTAAGTAATTCATTAATAAACTCGACCACAGCATAGTATAGTGATTTTAAAAGGATTAAAGAGAAACATCTTCAAATTATCTAAATCATGAAATGAACGCGTTACTTACCTTAAATCATTCCTCTTCCATCTTGGTGCTTCACAAACTAACCGAAAGAAACAATATGGACAATTTTTTATTTGTTCATGACAGTAGGGAATAAAATTTTAGTCTTGGTTCTCCCTCGCTATATACAGGGTGCTTTAAAACAACAACGACAACGTTGTTTGAAAGGTGATTTCTGACACAAAGGTAAGACAAAACGTATAGAACAACCAGGGTGCACAAATGCTTCCTTTTGGAGTTACAGGCTGCCGAAAACTTGAAAAAAAAAATATGTTTAAAGGTCCATAGCTTCAAAACTATGGGACCTACCGTAGGCAAGTAAAGACTTCACTTAAGAACTAGTATGTGCCCTTTCCAAATATCCATGTTTCAGAATTCTGAGGTAGTACTTCCCCAACAATTTTTATGGAGGTAGTTGGTGAGTACTTCAAATTATATACCCATAGCCAAACTGTCTATAAAAATTGTTGCAGAAGTATATCCCTCGACTAGCGGCTAGCTGGGACTTTGCCCCACTTCATACCTTCTTCCCCACTTTGCCCCACTTCTTCAGTCTATGGCCATGCATATCGTATTTCAGTTTTTGCTTCCGTTGTTCGCACGGCAAGAATACGTTTGTGGCATTTATGTTTGCGAAAAATTTACTCTTTTTCCCCTTAGTCATTTCAAAGTAAGATGATAAAATCCAACATCGGCTCAAGCGTTAAATGTTTTTTTTTTTTTTTTCAAAAACTTAATTCAAATGATTCACTGATTCACTCACTTTCCCATGATGATGAGACTCACAACCTCGAAATCATTTTTATATACAGAGAAAAATGGAAATTTACACCTTTCTTTTCCGGAAAAGCCTGGCACAATTTCTTGAAACATTGTCGATATGATACTTGTTTTGAATAAAGAGTTCATTTCAACTTACATTTTCCTAACATGTATGTAATCTCAAGGGATTTCGAGATATGGCCATCTTTTTTATAGGAATTGCAACCTCCAGCCTTTCTTCTTCCCGTTTTCCCTTCCTTTATAGGTTAAAAAATCAGGAAACGGCGAAACACATATTCAATTATTTTAAATGAAAAATCTATATACCAAATTCTATGTCTCTAACCTTAAAGGTATTCGAGATATGGCTATCGAATAATAACAGTTGTAACCCCACTCTTTCTCTTCTTTTCCAGGGCAAGTATTAAAGAACTATTAAGTATGTATCTAATTATTTTAAATGAGAAGTCCAAATATCTAATTTCATGTCTCTAATCTTCAGTGATTCCGAAATATGGATATTTTAAGAAAATAATTGCCACTCCTCTTTACTTCTCCCGTCGAATTTCCAAAAATTCTTCGATAGTGGTACCTTACATCCTAAATCATTTTACGCCATGTCAATACTTCAAGTTTCTAGCTTACGTAGTTTGATCTTAGGCGTTGATCAGTTACTCACTCACTCAGAACTTCCCTAGGGACCTTCGTTTGGTACGTTCTACCAGAAAAGATTCCATTTTTAATGAGAATGAAACCATGTTCTGTTGATTTTCTTAAAATATATATATATTATGGCAGGAACACTAATACATAGTGCATCTATCAGAAGATGACTAATTAACAATTTTTTTACATTGTTATCTCCAAATTTTCAGAGAAATTTAATTCAAGTTTCGTAAGAATTACCTCAAATGAATTTCCAAACTTTCATAAACAATATATGTAGTTCAATTAAGTTACCATTGAATAGACATATTGAATATATAACATTTGTAGAAATCAACCTATTTTTCACTGTTAGAAATGTAAATAAAATAGTTTCATAACTTCATAATCAGCTAAGTGACCTGTTTATTGCTGCAAATATTTTCCCTGCTGAAATATGGCAAAAATTTAGAACAAATATTGAATGCAAGGGGTACGAGGAAGTAGTATAAATGGGCTGGAATTACATAAGGAGTTGATGTTCTCATAAACCTTAGGTGATGACAATAACGTATTATCAGTCCTTAAGTATTCTATATCAGTGAAAACAGCTTGGAGGAAATCGACGTAATCGTAGACAATGGTTTAAGGGTATTAAGATACAATGCCTATTATCGTTTCTTCCACACAGAACTGTCAGAGTATCTGATCTCGATGCCAGAGTACCAGAGAACCCCGCAACGCTGACATGCTCAGAAAACGTAAAGAGAACAAGATATAATAATTATTTTGCTTTGGTTCAAATAATTATTTTGCTTGAATGTTTGGTTAATATGTTGCTCGAATAATTATTTTTTAAAACTATTAAACATATATTATTTGAACAATTATTTTATTTTCGAATATTGGACTAAATATAATATTCCATTACTTATCTTGATCGATAATTAGATTAATATATTATTCGAAATATGATTTTCTTAAAAAGTATTTGGTCCAGGAATTAATTCGTGCGGTTGGTACGCACACATTGAAGCTGTAGTACAAACACAAAATACATAAATACCTTAAGAAAAATATTGTCCATCGCTAGCCACCACTTTCGCCCATCTGTCAGGCAATGTACGGATTCCGTGGCGAAAGAAGTCCTCATCCTTGGAAGCGATCCAGTCAGAGACCCATGTTTCGATATCTTCTGAAGAAGTAAACCGCTGTCCAATCAAATCGTTGTTCATGCAATCGAACAAGTAGTAGTCCGAAGGAGCAACGTCTGGTGAATACGGCGGGTGGGGTAAAATTTCCCATCCGACATTTTCTAAATAGGTTTTGACCGGTTTTGCGACATGTGGGCGAGCGTTATCGTGTTGAACAATAAGTTTATCATGTCTGTTCTCCCATTCTGGTCGTGTTCTGGCCAGAGCTTGCTTCAAACGCATTAATTGTCGTCGATAACGTTCTCCATTCATAGTTTCACCCGGTTGCAGCAGCTCATAGTACACCACACCTTTCATATCCCACCATATGCACAGCATAACCTTTGCACAGTGAATATCTCGTTTTGGTTGTGATGGACCTGGTTCACCTGGTTTCACCCAGGCCTTTTTTCGTTTAGGGTTCTCGTAATGGATCCACTTCTCATCACCCGTAATAATTCGATGCAGAAACCCCTTTCTGCTCTGTCGTTGAAGCAGCAATTTGCAAATGGTTTTTCGTCTTTCAACGTCTCTGTCTTTCAATTCATGTGGAACCCAATGTGACATCTTTTGAATCATTCCCATGGCTTTCAAGCGTTTGGAGACTGTTGTTTGATCAACGCCTAATGCTGCTGCAAGTTGTTCCTGCGTTTGACACGAATCCTGCTCGAGCAATGCTGTCAATTCTTCGTCTTGAAATTTTTTTGGCTGTCCAGCTCGCTCTTGGTCTGCCAAGCCGAAATCACCACTTCTAAACCGTGCAAACCACTTCTGACACGTTCGCTCAGCTAGAGCATGGTCACCATACACTTCCACAAAAATACGATGACTTTCAGTCGCACTTTTTTGCATGTTAAAGTAATGCAGGAGGACACCCCGCAAATACACTTTATCAGGCACAAATTGCGCCATGTTCACTTAACTACAAACTGGTGTTGTTGACGCTTTAATCCCCTGCCCTATACTACGAACGATACGCGATGACAGGGGTTTGCAACACATGTGTGGATACACGGAACTGTGGGACGCTCTGTTCATTGCGCCATCTCTTGTCCACCCGCACGAATTAATTCCTAGACCAAATATTTAACTAATATTTCATTCAAATATTGAAGAAAATATAATATTCAAATAATTAACTGCTTACTTTAAAAACAATAGCAATAGCAGACTGCATCAGACGTTGGCGCAGTTCCGGAACTAGACCTACGTATACAGACCAAAAGAACTAAGAACCTGCAACAAAAATGAATATAATATTTAATTCGTATTGTAATTTTATTCGTATTGTATTTATATTGTAATTTTAATTCGTGTAAAACCCTGAAAAAGTCTCTTGCTGTTATCTTTAAGAAGGTGTATCTATCCAAGATTTGATTTGATTTGATTTTTTTTAGTTTAGCGTCCCGTTGAGCAGCGATGCTATATGAGACGGGGACCTACAGTTTATTGTGGTATCCGAGCCTCATGAACTTCCACCTGGAATCGAACCCTGGTCTCCCACGCCAAAGGCCCTAAGGCCCAAGGGAGCTCATATCTTTCCAAGAGTATTTTATTTCACAATACATATAGTTCAGTCTATTATTTCTTAGAATTTCCTATATTTGATTCGATTTTGAGTGTAACGTTCCTTTCAGCAAGGAGGCTATATGAGACAGGTCGTACTGATTAACGTGGAATCCGAACCACATGAGCTCCCGCCGAGAATGGAACCCCTTTTTAGAAATTCCTAGAAAACATGTTCTGACAAGTATACTGACTTTTCCCTTTTGTCACGGATATTTTTGGTACATTAATAATACGAAACAATGAGATTTTATAAAAGAAATATGTGTAATGTTGGTTTTCTAAATTTTTCCTTCAATGAAGCCCATAGAATAAAATGTTACAGCAGAAGCGTCATTTCAGATTTTACTTGGGGGAGGAAGGTTTTTCATTGGCATACGAGTAATATTATCTTATGTATTAAAATGTATACAAATGTCCAATTCAGAGGGGCAAATGTCTTCCCCTGAAGCTTCAAATAACATCCCTCTGTGATAATTTTCGTTTAATTTTAGTTTAATTTTAATGCACAATGCAACAAAAAATTGAAATGATAAGAAGAATACTGAAATGTTTTTTTATGAAAAGAGAGAGAGAAATCTATGAATTTGGAAACTTGTTTACAATACAAAACTTTTTTTCTATGACTTCTTTCCGGGAGAACAACGAAAGAAAATCAATTTGTTACATTATCCGGATGTCAAACTACGTTTTTATATTTTTACTCTTCATGAAAAAAATAATAGAGAAAATATGTAGATGGAAAAGAGAAAAGAACAAGAATAACCAAGAATACAAAATATGTTTTTGATATTGCAAGAGTTCTTTTAAGACTTGGAACTCCCTCTTATTTAGAGTGTGTTCGTTCAGAGATAACGTACAAGTGTCTTGAACGGAAATTGAAACGACTACTAGGTGACAGCACTATCGTCTTTCTTGTCCTGAAATATGTTCACCAGTTGTCCAGAGAAAACAATTTATTGCCAAATATATTATTTCTATTCAGTTTTGAGATCATCAGATGTCTTTTTGGATTCACCATATAAACTGCATAGAATAGCATCCTAGTACTTCTCTTCTGAACATCAATACAATGTGAATGCGCTGAGAAAGTTATAAAACATAAAACATGGAATCATCTATTTCTCTTTAGCGTTTAGCTAAAGTAAACGTGTATCAGTGTTGCATACCAGAGAGTTGCAAACTAAATAAACCAGCATATGCCTTCGTGTGCTACCGCGGACAATATTTTTTAACCCTTCTTCTTTCTGCGTTCCTCCTCTTATGTTTGATGCCGAATACATGTAAGTAAATAATGTGCACACTATTTCATGGTTCTGCGCCAAGCAGTCTCGGAAACCAGATGAACGAAACAAAATAAAAAACCCAACTCTGACTTTAGAGCTCGCGTTTCTAAAGACCCCGACAAATCTAGAGTATACTGAGTATTAGAGGGATCCAAAGAGACCACTTATGCAAAATATTCACCCCACACCTCACCCCTTCTCAACCCCTGTCAATAGAGACTGAAGTTGTACTTAAACATCTCGAGTGTCACTATTAATCTCAGTGGCCTCTAAAACTATTGATTTTACAACAATATCAGTTGTTTTCGATTATTTTTTCATCTTACTCCTTCTAACACCTACCCCTCATCCTTGGACTGGATAAATCTGAACTTAAAGGGCATTTTGTGTGTCACTATTCATCGGAGAGACCCCGGAAACTATGAGTTGGATACTAATATTGGTCGTCTCCGATTACTTTTACATGTTACCACTTCCAAACTCCACTCGTGTCCTCATGTTGCTGGAGCTGAACTTGCACTTGAACGGAATTGGTAGTGCCACGATTTATCTCAGCAACACAAAAAACTATGGAGTGTACAATAATACCAGTCGTTTTTCTCACTCTGTTTTTCTGACCTCCTTCGTATTCCCACTTCTTACCTATATGCCAATAGAGGATGAATTTGAATTTAAACGACATAGAAAGTATCACTATTCATTTCAACGATCCCAAAAATTATGGATTGGACACTAATATCGAAGTAGTAGTCCTCGAACTATATTGCGCCGAGTCAGAAAAAATTTTCTGACATCATAGGTCAAAGGTCAATCCCCGAACGCCCAGGTCAATGGTACCTAGGACCACCCAATCTACATTTTAGCAGGGGTACTTTGGCCCATTCCCTAAATTTTGGCAGGGATACATAGGACCACATCCCTTAAATTTTGGAAATTGCAATATCTAAAACTTTGGTATGGTAGCCGAGGACCAGGATATGTACTTCTATAAGTTTCGGGGGGTCCATCCTCGTCCCCTTTCATGGGTAAAAAATTGCCAAAATATAATCGTAAGCAATACGTTGTACCACTTGTTCGGTTTTTTATCTAATTTATCCCCTTTGATGAGGTCCTATTACCTTATATGGTTATATGCGTGTGTACATGGGCCAATTCTCTTTCATAAGATATGGATAGATTGGTGCACTCTTCTTAAAATTTGGGAGGGGTACCTTGGCCTATCGCTTAAATTTTGGAATTGCCAAGTTGAAAAAATTGGTATAATAGCACAAGAACCTAATATGTATCACTATAAATTTGGGTGGTTCATCTCGTTCTCTTTCATGGGTAAAAAAATGCCAAAATATAATTAGCATTCTCTCAGCGATAGGTTCTCATATTCATAACAATCCATCTCTCTACGACTGTTCAGTATTGACAACATTCTTTAGAACATTTATTTTGTTATTCAAGTCAATAATATTTCTTTCAATATTTTAGAAGTACGTTAGTAGTTGTTTCTAGTTAAATTTTACTGTTCAACAGTACATTTTGTCTGAAGTTGAAATGTTTAAATGTTTGTTTAAATATGTCATATTTGAATATGTGAGTAATATATGTATAAATAAAAGTAATAAGTAAACATATATTGATCAAATGTTCAGAAAGAAGATAAACAAAATGAAATCAATCAATAGAACCGTAAACACTTTTAACCCTTTCAGTCCTGATTTTTTGTTTACTCTTCGATTGTATTTTTATTTTGTCTTATTCTTTTTGACTGAACAAAAACGTCAATTTGTTTGCGGGTGCCATATTTAGGGAATTATGGATGAAACATTTTGCGTGCACTAGGGTTTAAATACGTATGTAAAATACAAAATGGCATTAATCCAAAAGATCATAGTGATCTACATAGTTTAGAAACTCAAAACACATCACTAAAGCAGAAAAAGGATTTATTCTAAATAGTTTGTATGAATAAGAATAAAACACCCTAAGTGGCTGAGCTTCGTCCACCGTCATAGTCCCTGCAAGAACTCTACCAGAAACGTAAAAAAAATTGAAAATGAAATTAAATTTTTGAGTTTTACGTCCTACGGTTATGCCGGTTAGGCTAAAGGAGATGGTGATGATGAGTAATGGATGAAATGGTGGAATGAAGAAAGTGGGAGGAAACGAGAGATCCCCGAGAAAACCCACGCACGCGGTGTTTGTCCACCACAAAGTTCACTTGGCGGGGGCGGGGATCGAACTCGGGACCCCAAGCACCAGAGGTGAACGCTGTACCACTGATCCACCGCGGCCCCCTCTACCAGAAGTGTGTATTGCTTCCTGACAACAGATAAAAGCACCAAAGAAATAGCGGAAAGTGATTTCGGCAAGTTCAAAGAATACTGACATAAAAACCTAGCCATTTTGAATCCTCCAGAGTAATTATATTAATCTTAAAATATGATGTACACAAATGTTACCACCAGGTCTGAAAGGGTTAAAGAGTTATAATCACAAACATTTATTATATCTGGCTTTAAATTTGCTGAATTCCATTCATCTAGTCGTTCTTTAACGTTTAAACTGTAGTTTTAAATCCATTGAGCTCTAATATAAAATTTTAACTCATTTTTACTACATTCACTACATTTTCCTACTCAGTAGTGAGGCTACCAAGGATATGAAGTAAGTGTCGAAGTCTTATAGAAAGACAATGTTCGTCCGTCGACAGATATAAGCAGGGGTGAAAGCGAATCTGTAAAGGTAAGAGGACGCATGACGCAACGTCGTCTCCTATGCGTATCTTTGCCCATTGTAATTTTTTAGGAAGTGGTGGGACGCCATAGGTAATTTTTGGAAGTGGGGTAACGGCGTCCTCCCGCGTCCCCCCTCACTTTAACCCCTGGGTATCAGAGCAAAAATGTTAAGATATATCGAGAAGCTATTTTCTGCAAATCGATTCAGCGTCGCAAGAGTAGATTCCATCTCCTCCGTTAATCTTCTATCCAAGTTGGAAGCGGTTGAAATTAATAATTTCCGGCTTCAGCATTGATCATCATAGAACAAAAATGCTAATACCACCGGTCAACAGTGAAAATGTTTCTGAAATGAACTTAGTCACAATTTGTTAAATTGAGTCCCATAAACACGAAATGGGCAATCAAATGATACCATTAGCTCTTGTTTTCAAGAAACAGCCAATTTCAGTGAGTAATGGTGGTGTTTACAAGTAATTGTGAAGACCTTGTTATAAACTATGTACTGTTGAAACACTGTTCACCAGAATACTATGGTTAGTACGTCATTCTGTATAGAATGATGTGTGCTTTCAAATCCTATATCGACCATGACGCTATCGCGTACGATAGAAGGGAAATTTTAAGAAATCTGGAAATTTCTTTGAAAAATCCCTTTCTGGATGTTTGGAAACCTCTAGAGCGACTCTGGATGAAAGCACGGAACACTAATATGTTAGCATATTGGGAATGTTCCTGCGAAACACCATTCCGATATCGGATATGATGACGTGATTATTTTTAGTCTCATTTGCAAGTAAAAAAAATAAGGTTTTAAGATTACTAAAATGTAGTAAAGTGTACTAAAGTGATTACCACGTAAATTGTATTTATAATGATGGTATT
Source organism: Thermobia domestica (assembly GCF_964235325.1). NCBI lineage: Eukaryota > Metazoa > Arthropoda > Insecta > Zygentoma > Lepismatidae > Thermobia > Thermobia domestica. The sequence continues at coordinate 73,243,395 of NC_137463.1, forward strand.
CTTGTTTCTATCCAGGTATGTTAAAGGTTTCTGAGTGATTAGAAAGAGCAATATGCATTGCCAATATGTCAGCAGTCCAAACATTTTCTGTTATGTGTGTGATGAAGTTACATTTGCAAAACGGAAATGTCCATTGATGCCAGTTATGGGAACAGAATGTTTTCACTATTTTGGTGTGAAAGTAGGGGCCAGCACAAGCCACAGGTACCTCATATACGCTGCATGAATCTACGTGCATGGTTAGAAAACAAGGGTCATTCAATGAAGTTTGGCGTTCCGGTGGTGTAAAGGAAGCCAACCAATCATTTCAATGACTGTTATTTTTGTTTGGTACTACCAATTTGACGTGTCCAAAAAGAAGAAAGGATCCATACAATACCCCAAAATCCCGCCAGCCCTCAGACCGATCTCTCATGGCAAAGATCTTACTGTATCTAGTCCTCCAAACGAATATAGTGTGCAAGACGAAGAGGAAACGATGGCATGGAGACAGCACAAGAACCCTCATACGGAAATTGTGCCGCACAGTGCAACATTAAGAGACCCACGCCTACTTTCACACACCGAACTTAATGATTTCATTCGAGATCTTTAGCTGCTTAAGAACAAAGCTGAGCTTGCCGCATCAAGACTTAAAGAATAGGACTTATTACAAGATGATGTGAAAGTGTCAATACAGGGACGGTCAAAGGCAGTTTGAGGTTTATTTCACGTAGCAGGATACTCTGGTATTTTGTCATGACGTAATTGGTTTGATGAACAAATTTCATTTCAAATACAAACAACAGGAGTGGCGACTGTTCATAGACAGCTCTAAGGTTAGAACAAAAACAGTCCTGCTCCACAATTCCAATTGTCTTCCATAAGTTTCTATTGGTTATGCTATCTATATGAAGGAAACATATCAAAACATGATACAAATTTTCGCAGCAGTTCAGTACAATGTTCATCAATGGCAGATACGCACAAACTTAAAAGTCATCGCTATTGTGTTAGAGTTGCAATTGGGTTTCACGAAATACTGCTATTTTTGTATGCATAGGTCTTCCCATTACATCAAAAAGACGTAGCCTCCAAGAAGAAATTTCCGGCCTGGTGAGAAGGATATACAACATCTCCCTTTAGTTCCTACGAAGAACATCCTCCTGACTCCGTTACATATCAAACAGAGGTAAATCAAGACAGCTTGTAAAGGCATTGAATAAAGATGGTAATACATATTATGTAATATATAATATAAAGTATTGACACCCAATGCTACATTACAACAGCTGTTTCTCAAAAACAGTAGCTAATAAAAGATATCTGAGGTCAGATTCGCATTTCCGCCCCACAATTAGTAAGAATCAACTACTTTGGGAAAGGAAACATTCAACAAGTCTTTTTTTTTCGTTATTCAGTGTAATTAGCGACAAACAGTTTCTTGAAATCGATTCAGCGTTTCAAGAGAAAATATCATCACCCGTAACACTCTATCAAAATCAAAAATGATTGGAATTTACTAGAACTTTCGGTTTCAACACTGACTTATATAGAGCGAAAACGATAAAAGATATCGAGAAACTGTTTTTTGCAATCGATTTAGCGTATCAAGGAAAGATTCTATTTCATCTGTTAACTCTCTAATCAAGACGGAAGTGGTATAAATTAACCATTTTCAGTTTTAACGTTTATAGCCATTAAACAAAACGATTTGCAAGTGGCTTTTCGCCATCAATTCATGGCCTCAAGAATATGTACCATCTCCATTGTTAACTCTCTATTAAATTGAAAGTGGTAGTATTCATCCATTTTAGGTTTGAGCGAAGCTTGCCATATGGAACAGAAACAATAACGTATATAGCGACAAGCAATTTTCGCACTTAATTCAGTGCCTTAAGAGGACATGTTATCAACACCCACAACACTACCAAAACCAGAATGGTTGAAATTTACTAGTATTTTCGGGTTCAATAATTTACATAGAGCAAAACTGGTAAGAGATATTGAGTTGTTTTAGCAATCGATTCAGCGTCCCGAGAACAAGTCCTTCATTAACCCTATATTCAAACTAGAAATGGTAGAAATAAACCTTTGTTGTTGTTGTTTTTTTTTGTTGTTGTTGTTGTTGTTTCAACGTTTATAGATAGAAAACAAAGTTGGTAATAGATAACAACAAGTAGTTTTTAACAATCGATTCAACATCTGAAGAGAACCTACACTTACCATCCGCTACAATACCAAAACCGGAAGTGGTTGAAATTTACGAATACTTCTGATTCCAATACTTATTGCTGTTACAGCAAAAACTGTAAAAGAAATCGAAAAGCAGCTTTTAAATACAGATTCAGGAATGAGCTTTTGTCTAAACCTTTATCTATTTGTTAAAACCGAAGTCGTGAAAATCTATGATTTCTTGCTGCAACATTATTCACGTAATGGATAAAACGGAAATAAATAGTTACAAGGAATGATTCTTTTTTTATGGATTCAGTACCGCAAGAACATGTTTTCCATCTCAGTTTATTTCTTTATTGCAACCGTAAGTGATAGACATCAATTACTACTTCCGGTTTTAGTATTAATCTCCATAGAACCAAATAGTAAGAAATAGCGCATAATAGCTTCTTGGTGGATTCAGCATCCGAGAAACAGGGCCTGCCTTTAATCGTCTTCCTCTATTGCAACCTATAGTTATAGATGCACTACTTGGAATTTGAGAATTGAATTCGCATAGTTTGAAAGTCTACCGTAATTTCACAAACTATTTTCTCACTATCTTCTTAACCATTTGGCTTGTACAATCTTTGGAAATACTGCATTCTGACTTATTTCATGGATTGAACTTGTAGAAAAGAACTTCAACTACCGAGAATCAAAATACAATAGAAACAGGAAAACTTGAGCTCAATGTCTTCGCGTCAGCAACTGGGAACACTCCATATTCACCACAGACGTAGACGCAGAAAAACTTGAGCTCAAAATCATCGTGTTAGCAACTGGGAACACTTCATATTTACCACAGACGTAGACCCCCCCCCCCAAAAAAAAAAAGAAAACTTGAGCTCAAAATCATTGTGTCAACAACTGGGAACACTTCATATTCACCATAAAAACTTGAGCTCAAAATCATCTTGTCAGCAACTGGAAACACTTCATATTCACCGTTATAGTTCGATAAGTTATTCACTAATTTCCAAGAATCCAGGTAAATTTGGTTCAGACCTGGTTGGAGAATTAGAATTGCATGTGTCCGAAATATCAGAAATCCCTTCTTGACGGGTAGTGCTTCCTCGATGATGTAACTATTTGACAAGATGGTGGTAACAGTTGTTGTGAGTATCTGCAGGAAAAATTGCAATAATTTTGAAATATTCACTTTTCAAGACAATTAAATAAAATATTCACTTTAACCCTCACTAGGTAAATTGTTACCAACTATACTATTTTTCAAACTGTCACTTCACCCAATATATTAACAAATAATATGTTTAATTCTGAAGAATGCGAATGAGGGATGTTTCATTATACGAATCCCTTCATCACAAGAAATATTGGATATTTCACAATTCTGGTATTAAATGAAACTTTAAGTAGAATATTCACTGTGAAAAATAAGTCACTGTTTGACATTTTTATTTATTGATTGTTTGAAAGAAACGACTTTTCGTTATTGAAAACATGTTCAAAAATTTGCTGATGTGTTCAATCAATCAACAAAAATGTATAAGATGAATCGTAGCAGTGTTTAATAGGAACTGCCCTAAGAGTGTTCAAAATGTATCTGAACTTCTGATGTGTCCAATGAGTGTATGGGTAGAATCGACTTGTAAATGTGTAAATTTTAATACTTAAAGTGTTCTAACATTATTTAAAAGCCGTCCCTGTTGGCCACATCAGAAGCTCAGAACAAACTTAGGGCAGCATTGGAAAGGATTCTAGACGTTTTGTTTACTGATAGAACACTTCAGGACATTTTTGGAAAATGACCAAAAGTCCCTTTAAGAATGACAAAATCATGTTTAAAAGAAGTTGATTTTTTTACATGATAATTTGTTGCTCTACAAAGCCGTAAAAAAGTGAGTTCGACCAATGATAAAATAAATACGGAAAAAATCCTTCTATCATGAAGAAGTCAAAGGTCATGAATAGTTGATACGAAAGAGAAATTGGCAAAAAGATATCATCAAGAATGAATAAGAATTCGAATTTTTTACCAGGAAAAAGGAGTGGAAATACGTATACGTTTTATATAGAAAACATAGGCGCCGACTTTTGGGGGCCAGGATACTTTTGGCTCCCCCAATATTTAAAGGTGGGGGTCCTCGCCCCCCCCCCATATAATCGATTGAGTAAAAATTAACAAAGAGGAACAAGGATTTCTGTTGTAAACTTCGTCGTGCCTTTAATTCAATATTAGGAACAGCCTTCGTATTCGATAGAAAACGCCATTTTCAAAAGTATGTTTAATAAAGCACTGGAGCTTCAACCGACACTCTGGCAGCACTGATATGATAAGTGAAGATCAATGAAGTGCGCAAACTTGCAGTGAAGTTCCCAAATTTTGAACTTGAATTCGTTGTAATGCCTTTAAGCAAATTTGACTTAGGGCGTGAATTTCGCAGCAAAGCAGATGCAGCGGACCGAAATCTGGGGAAGGAGGGGGGACTTCATCAAACAGTTGATAGAAAACTGTTAGTATGATAATATATTTTTTTACTGTTTGCCCCCCCCCCCACACACACACACACAATATTTTCTTCAAGTCGGCGCCTACAATAGAAGACCATGAGATTCTTAAAATTTAATAAAGAATCGTTTCAATTCACAATGAGAGACTCATTAATGAGAAATAAAATAAATATAGCAAGGTTCTGATTAAAATGAAAATATTCTTACTATTTGTACCCAAACTTCCGTTTCTTGTACTTAACAGAACTACGTAATTCTCATAGAGCGAATATAATATTATTTCGGAATCCTATTTGGTCAAGAGATCCACGAAAGAAGTTACACTTTTTACCCCTTTCAGTGTAGCGGATAATGAAATGAAATAAAAGGAAATGGTGAAAGAAGTACATGAACATTTAGAATAATAACTAAAAAATGAAAGTGCCTACGTTTGTGACCTGAACCACCGTTGACTCTTGTAACTTTTGAACCATCCGACCGATCTCAACCAAATTTTCAATATAGAGGAGATTCCGGTCTGGGAAGATTTATTATTATTATTATTTTTAATCATTTCACTTTGACGGTAGAACTTCAGTAAGGGGGATGGAAGGGTATATTTAAAGCTTAATAACTCTTGAACCTCCGGAACGATCTCTATCAAACTTTCAACATAAATGAGCTTTGGGCCTGGAATGATTGTCATCATTTCACTTTGACGGTGCAACGTAGTGGAGGGGAACGGGGGAGATGTATTTAAAAAATGAAAATGAATGTTTTGTGACTTAACTCCTGAACCAGCGGACGCGCGATCAGGTTACACGGGCGAAATCGCTGATAAGGTACCATAACGTTTTAGCACGACGGCAGTTGCGCTGTGAATATGCAAGATGAATAACAGATAACTCGAAAAGTGTGTGCGATATGATCAAGGGATTCATCGTTCAGCTTATTTCAAACCAAAAGCTGTGTTTATGTGTAACGGATGCATAAAGAACCGTATGATCTACAATGTCTACGTCAAACCGTGAATCATGACGGGTTAAATGATGCTCTGGGCTGCAATATCCTATTTTGAGTGGATCCTGTGCTCATCTTTACCGATCGCGTCACTGCTCGTGATTACGTCACAACCTTAGGAGACCATGTGCATTCTATGGTTCAGTTGTTGTTTCCTGATAATGCGCCCATTCACGCAATTGGAGTTGTTGCTGCGTGGTTTGGGGAACATCGAAACGAAATTCAACACCTTACCTGGCACGCCCTGTCCATGTTCATAATTGAACATTTCTGGTCATTTAGGGAAATAGAAAGCCAGTGCAATTTCCTCCTCTACCCTCTATTACAAATGAAATGTTGTCTGTGAGTTTTACGTCCCACGATTATGCCGGCTAGGCTAAAGGAGACGGTGATTATGAGAAATGAATGAAATGGAGAAATGAAGCAAGTGGGAGGAAACGGGAAAACCCCGAGGAAATACACATACACAATGTTTGTCCACCACAAAGTTTACTTGGCATGAGCCGGGATCGAACCCAGGACCCTATGCACCAGAGGTGAACGCTCTACCACTGAGCCACCGCAGTCCCATACCCTCTATTACAGAACTGATAAGGAGACTTACGGAAGTGTAAGTCATCGATTTGAATGAAACTTTGCATACTTGTAGAACATCGAAAAATAATCGACACGTATGTCTTTTTATTTCGGCAATGGTGCGGGTTGAAGGGTAGAAACCACCCTTTAAACGTTAGAGGTTGTTTTCAAACATAAACAGAAAACAATCATTTAATGTAGAAGAAAATATATTGCGATGGGTTTTTTAGAACAGCTGATTTAGAATCTCACGTCAAAATTACAAAATTCAAAATGGCGGATCCAATATAATGATTACAATTACAAAAGGTCTTCTGGTTTGAAATGACAGTTAGCCAAAAACAATTATGTATATTTAGCAGGGTATTACTGCGAGAAGATTGCAAATCGATTTGAAACCTCGTTCTGTATTTATTTTAAAGGGTTGCTTGATTAAAGTGAGTCTCTGCATCTTTCACTATTCGCGGTGCTTATTTAAAATGAGTCCTCTCACTATTCAGTGTGCTTATTTAAAGTGTGTCCCCTTGTCTTTCACTATTCGAGATACTGTTTTGTAGTGAGTCCCCTCGCCTAAATAAAACAATACATATCAATTATTTTTCGATGTTCTACAAGTATGGAATGTTTCATTCAAATCGGTGAGTTACGCTTCCTTAAGTCTCCTTGTGAGTGATGCAGTTTACACACAATGGTGTAATATTGTGCTTGCTACTATTCATGACCTCTATGACCCCATCTCATGTCGCATCGGAGCTATTCTGAGAGCGAAAGATGATCTAGAGGCATATTATTCTGATAAGTTTCATTTTTTTTTTTTTAGATATTTCCATAAATTGATAAGTGTGTGTATGTATGAAGGATTTAAAGAATGTCACACAATTTTATTCAGTCTGTAATATTATCCGATTAATATTCCCAACAAGAAGAGAAAGGTAAACATTCAGTAGAACATGAAGGAAACAGATGAACAAAATCTGGAATGATGCAGTTCACCCACCCTTTCATGTTGTCTGTAAAATCCCTACCATAATTAACAGCATTCGAATGTGAAATCAACTGTGGATTTGATGGTAGGTTATAATTCCGCTTAGTGTTCACTGTAAAACGATATACAAAGCTGAAAATACAGAGCATGACTAATACTAATTAATGTAAAATGTGTATTTAAGAGACAACATGAGAGAGAAATTGCGCCAGGAGAATAAATTCATTAATTTTGCATAACTTTCTGATATTAAATAGCTTTTTGTCTCTCTTTCTGCATTATTAATGAACTTCGGCTTCAAGTTGTCGAACGATAACGTTATTAAAGTATTATTAATTCATATTTAAATATTTAGGAATGGGATATTAAAATATATGTATGTACGTTGTATCCCAAGGCAATTTTAATCAACTTGAATAGGGTAGAAATTATACAATGATTTTGTGAAAGCAAGCCATTTGTTTAAGCATGCTTCAATTGGTATATTTCTGAACTGAAATGTATTCTTTAATACATCATTTTTAAAAAAAAGAATCAGAATATACAAATCAACACAGGGTGATTCACAAGTTGCAAGATACCGTTGGAAGATATCTATAAATTGTAACTTCTTCTCATAATACAATGAAAACTACATTACGTAATGAGGAGTGTATTTTCAAAACATATTAAATCCAAAAATGTCCGATTTTGAATTGAATATGGAACATCTTACGTTAAATGTTATAATTATTTTTTGTCAAAACACTCATTTTCTGTGGTAAATTCTGTTTGAAATATTACTTGCCATAGTGTTTCAATGTTTTTTTTTCTCCTTTCTGAAGAATTCTGCCAAACGGATTTACCGGAAAGAAACGGAATAAATTCTACCAAACCATGTTTTGGAAATACACTCCTAGTATGAGTTCTGTGTAGTAGTAAAATTAATTGGGAACTGTCAAATTTTCGCAGTGCTTCGCTGATTTCGAATTATCTAATATGTCTAACTTAATTAATTTCAATTTTAAATGTCTTTCTTTTTAAATTTTAACACATTCTGTAAATTTGTGAACTATCGGAGGCATGACGGCGTATGAATCAGTAAGGTTCGTTAAATAGTTTTGCATTTTAAAGTTAGACTGTAATTAAGTCAGGAAACAAATCCTAGTATTTAAGTTTAGATTTACCTTGACAGCTTTATTTGAATCTGGTTACTACCTTCTTAGTTTTCAGATTCAGTATATTTTGTCCATTTCTCCGGAATATAGTTGAAAATATTTAAATCTTACAACTTCATTTCACATATCGTATTCGTTAAATTTCAGCAATAAATATATCATATTTAACTTTTTAGTAGTGAATTTATTGCATAAAACTTCAGTACAATTCTGCAATTTTCTTCTGCATCACATTTCATATATGATTATCTCATAATTTATGTTCCAATTACATTATTTCAGAAGCGAAAAAACAAATTAACATTATAATTGCATAAATTAACATTGCATAAACATGTTTATTTAAATACTATATGTATCTTATCCGACAAGACCAAATCCCTTAGCGCATGTAAACCCAGATTCAAATTCATAATATGATGCGTTATGGATATATATATACAGATGGTGATCAGAAAAATGCAAACACCTGTAGTTGGCAACACGTCAGATGTATCGGTTAGCAGTGGTGTCGTGGCGCCCGCAGCGCCGGACCGATGCTGGTGGTGTGTTAGGTCGGTCTTCATACTACGTCAGGCGCAGTGGAACAGCAGTGTCCAGTGCTGCAGCAGACGGAGGTAGTGTAAAACGGGACACCTCTCAGATTTTCAAAGAGGGCAAATTGTTGGTGCGCGGTTATGTGGAGTGAGTGTGACGGCAGTGGCTACTGTGTTAGGTGTGTCGCGTGGGACAGTGTCGAAGGTGATGACGGCCTACACAACACACGGGAAAACCACATCGGGGAAGGGGAACAGTGGGCGGAAGAAAATCATGAGTGACAGGTCACGCCGGCTATTAAAGCGCATTTTCACGCAGAACCGTCGTGCCACTGCGGAGCAAGTGACGGAGGAACTCAATCAGCACCACCCCCACCCTGTTTCGACAATCACAGTTCGCCGCGAATTACATGACATGAACTTACGGGGTCGTGTTGCACGGGCCAAACCGCTGATCAGGGACCATAACGCTTTCGCACGCCGCAAATGGTGCCGCGACCATGCAACTTGGACCGTTGAGGACTGGAAACGTGTGATATGATCGGATGAGTCATCCTTCACCCTATTCCCAACTACGGGCCATGTTTGTGTGGAGAACGCCCAAAGAAGCTTATGATCTGCAGTGTCTCCGCCCAACTGTGAAACATGGCGGCGGCTCGGTGATGCTGTGGGCCGCCATATTGTGGTTTTCATTTGGTCCTGTGGTCACACTTAGCGGACGAATCACTGCCAACGATTATGTCGCAATTTTAGGAGACCACTTGCATCCTATGGTCCGGATGTTGTTCTCGGACAATGACGCCATCTTCCAGGATGATAATGCACCCATTCACACAGCTGGCGTTCTTGCAGCGTGGTTTGGGGAACATCGGGATGAAGTTCAACACCTCCCCTGGCCCGCCCAATCCCCAGATCTCAACATAATTGAACATCTGTGGTCCGTCTTGGAAACACGACTACGGAGACGATTTCCACCTCCATCCTCTCTCACAGAACTGGCCGATGCCCTGCACGAGGAATGGTGTAAAATTCCACTTGCTACCATTCACGACCTCCATGCCTCCACCCCACGTCGCATCAAGGCTGTTCTGAAGGCGAAAGGTGGCCTGACACCATATTAATCTGGTAAGTTGCAATTTCGTTCAGGTGTTTCCATTTTTCTGATCACCATCTGTATATATATATGTATATTAGGGATGCACACGAGACAAGTCGAGACAGAATTTTCCTGACAAAATTCGAGTCGAGTCACAGCTCTTCCAATAGAGAAATATACATTTTTCGACTCGAGATATCACTTTTACAGCCCATTTTCAGACGAGACAGCTTCAAATCTTGTCTCGTGCGCACTCCTAATATATATATATATATATATATATATATATATATATATATATATATATATATATATCCATAACGCATCATATCATGAATTTGAATCTGGGTTTACATGCGCTAAGGGATTTGGTCTTGTCGGATAAGATATGTGTGTTATTAGTGGCTTGTTGACACAGAGTGGCACACGCATAAGTCATCTCAAATATTACTTTGAAATATACCTAATTTGAGTGTTTTTTTTTTCTTAAAGCTGCAATACAAAGACTTTAAAATACAGAACAGTCATTGCCATTAAATTTCGAAAGAATCTTTCTAAAATAGTCTCTTATGCAGAGATACACATCTCCTCGTACTTTTGATATAGACCTACGTCTTGTATTTCAAGCGTGATCAGTACCTTCAGCTTCATCCTTGGGGAAAGGGAGAGGTTATGAAGACCAACTCAAAAAAGTAGCACGGGTGCGAAGGAGCGGTCATGATGTTACCCGAAATTCTGGTCTAATATCTTATTGTGAAGGGTAGGCAAATTGTCTTTGAACCGTAATTCAGGTCCTTAGAGCTAAATGTCTCCTCTCGAACGCTTTAGAAGAGCAAAATTGGCTCCAGTTCTTCGTGACGAATTTATGGTGCTCAAAGTCGTAAGAAATTATACCGACGTCAAAGGAAATTATAACGACGAACCTAAACACGTTTGATGATCTACGTCCTCTTCGGTCTTGGATTGTGATCACTACTACTTCGAAGAATATGGTTTGATTTCTGGACCATGGTCGTATACCCCGACTTCTGCCCTCTGCGAATCTGATTATGAGTATCCTGACGCAATTCGATAGGATGCACCTTGTGTTCCTAGGCCAGAACAACGAGGGATTAACTATGCATCAACATGGTGTCTGTTTAAAGGAGTGATGAGTATTGTGTGCACTCTTCAGAACGATGTAATGTCTTTAAAAAATGTTACTAAATGATTCCCGGACAATCTACAAGATTCCTAATTTCGCAACGTTTTCGGTTGTTGTGCTCCAGGAAGATCAACCTCAGTTCTCTCTGTCTTCTACTGATATTCGAGCGTTCTCAAAGCCTGAAAGAAATTCAAGCCTTCTTGTATGACTTCTTTCTTCATCGCAATAAGTATGCCAAATCCTTCGATTGATCTTGATGATCTCCAACGACATTCATACTCCTTGCTCTCACTACACATTAACGACACGACATGGAAACTCGATGCGCTGGAATTTTACTCTGTTTCTACAAAACTCTATTTTACTCTGTTTTCTTTTGCTCCCTCTTGCACCCTCATGAAGGTTCTGTCGAATGCCATAGAGAAAGCAGGCTCATATTTTAATTCATTACGATAGTCATTTCTTTTATGAGGGTCGTTCCGAAATTAATGCATCCTATTTCTTTTGTGTGTGTGTGTGTGTGTGTGTGTGTGTGTGTGTGTTGACTTTGTATGTCCGAACTTGATGTCCTTGGTGTAGTGCTAATGCTTGAACCTTCCTCTTTTATTTGCAGCTGGTCCCGATGTTCTGCGGTAGTTGGAGCCAGCATAGGAATATTCCAAAATGGGAAGTGATATGGACGTGCGTATAAAACAACGATGTGTGATTGAATTCCTCACTACTGCAGGAATTGCGCCGATTGAAATCCATCGACGCTTGGTAAATATTTATGGAGACGATACAATAGACGTGAGCAATGTGAGGCGATGGGTACGGCATTTTCAAGGTGGTGAAAAGGGTGTTCATGACAAGGAACACCCCAGCTGTGGTCGACCCTCGCAATGTAGAGCGATTTGAACAATTCATCGGTGCTGATCGCCGGATAACGACTAGAGAATTGTGTACAAAGCGGAATGTGGCGAACATTTTCAAGACTCGGAAGCTGTTGTCAAAGCTGTAAGGAAGTACTAGCCTCAGCTGGTTCCGATTTTTACAAGCGCGGAATGCAGGCTCTGGTTCATCGTTGGCAAAGGTATATAGCGAATGGTGGGAACTATGTGGAAAAATGAGAGTCTGTGGCTGAAATATTGCTCTGGTTAGCTTTGCTGTTATTTATATATCTCCATTAGTTTCCATGAAAAAAATAGTATGTATTACTTTCAGAACGTCCCTCGTAATTCTTCTTACAAGAACTTTCATTCCATCTGCAAGATGTAAACATTAGAAAGTAACTCGTTCTCTACAGAGAATGACGTCCATGTATTAGACGATTTGAAGAGATCATTACACACAGACAGTGTGGTGCGGACCTAACTTCTGTAGCAGGGTGTGGAAAATCATACACATTTTATGTTTTTAAGATTTCCCGTAAGTAGTTTCATTGTTACTTCGATAAGATTTTGTAGGAAATTAGATAAAATCATTGCGTAATAATTCTTGTGACCTGGTAGCCACTGACAGTGAGACATGTTGAACTCAAGTCTTTCAGATTCACATTTTCGTACCGTACAACATTTTTGACATGTTTCTTCCTGGTGAATACAACTAGTCGTAAATCAGTCTTATAATACATTTGCACTAAATAATATTTACTGCACTCTATAGAATCCAATATAGAAAGTCGTTTACACCAATAACTGTCGTAGACAGCGTTACATAATACAATTCTTGGTTGCCTTTCCATGAGGGAGGGTTGTCTGGAACCAACGATAATTCAATTTGTTACTTTATAGTTTCATAGCAGCTGCTACTTGGAGGTTGCTTAGAATAACGTGATGTATGTACATATAACGAATTACCCAAATTCTTTTGTTGCATTTTAGTGATTCCAAAGCTAATTCTTCTCATCTTCTGGAGAAAACGATCATCATTCAAACAAACTTCCAACAAATTCTTCACACGAACAACAACTCTTAGTGAGTGGGAAAAAAATGAAAAGCAATGATTGAGTTAGTAAGTTAGTCAAGATGCTTATCTGGGGTTAAAAATTTCCATGCTTGATGCTGGAACTTGTTCTGGAATTTTGTCCAGTTGATCATCAAGCATAACAATCAGGAAGCTTAGCAACAAAAGTGTGCTTGACTTCGCAAAATATAACATCATGATACTTGCACAGAAATAACCACCTTGAACAGGAAATGGTAGAGTACATTTGTTTTATCTTGGCACACTTGCCGCCAGTGTACTTGATTGGCTTTTAAAGTATTTTCTGCTAGCACTCACGTGAACGTTTTAATCCAATAGACGTCTTATTGGTTTTGTTGTGTAGGTGACATTAGTTGCTAGCAGAAAATCTAGCCCATCAAATGAGGTCATAGCTATTTGGCAGGTATTTGAAGTGCTTAGTTGCCACACGCTAACAAGTGTGTTACTGTGATTTGTGAGTGGTGTGGCGTTTTGCTGTGTTTCCTAGAGTATTGTAACTGTCATCTTAACCGTGGCGTGGCAACAACACTTTGCCGGCAGATATATCCTTTAGGTGCGAAGTCTGCCAAGAAAAAACAAACGTACTCTAGACTATGGCGTTGTCATCCCAAACAGCATGCGCGTAGTGTTGATGTTAGCTATGTTAGCCTGGCTAAGACTTTTAGAACTTAAATCCACACATCAAATTACTGCACAAAATACCAGAATGATTTTAAAATACGAGTATGGTATATCGCTTCGTTCTGGCAGAATAACAGGACTCTCTCGTATTGTCGTAGCACTTTCTTGGGCTTTTTCTGGGCTTACGCTTGGCTCGAGATTTTGAGAAGGTACGTATGTGCCATTCTGCCCATTGACATTGAATCGTGCTATAGTTGCATGTCGTATTAGCAGTGAAGAAACGAATAGATGCAGCCTGATATAATAATTAGGGCTGCCAAATTCGTTATATCAAGCTAGGATTAGTTTATTTGAATTCCTGATTGGCAGAGAAAAACTCAAAAGCCCTTATGACTTGAAGCTGATGTTTATGCTATTTGATTATTTGTAAACCAAATTGAAAAAGAAAAAATAAACAGTAAATGTATATTTTTAGTGCAATATTATGACGTAAATACAAAATTTCAATCTCATGCTTTTCTCAAGTAGACTGAAATAGCATCAATATTTGACTTCGCTAATAGAACTGCTGCACACAGATGTAACAGAAAAATGCGACAAAATAACACCCAAAATATATGAATATTGTGTCTTATATACATGTAAACGCTTCAGTAAATATTGTGTATGTACTCACACAGCTTTGACACTTTATTTGCTGTATAAATAACATTAGTGTTAGGCCAAGAAAATGGGTGTTGCAAATCACCTTGCTAACAAAATATTCAAATTAACGGCAACTGTTGAATAAGTTGAGAATGATGAATAAAACACCGATCTTTTGAACAACAAACCAAAATTGAACAGAAGTTTAATTTGCTGCAAAGTAAAATTAATGCTTTTTTATTACCATTTTATGTCAAAGAGCCTCTTGATTTAAATAGGGTTTCCCCATCTTCCCTATAATGTAAAATTTTGAAAAGTATGCAACATTCAACTACAGTAGAAAAACTAGCTGTTTCGTAATGTACAGCACCTGAAAGTGTTTGGTCTTTTGGTGTACCACCTGAAAAAGCTTCCACTTTTTGAGTTAAATTTTAGATTTTCACTCAAACAGGTACTGCTTCCTTACTATTTATTGTAGGATCATTGTAGGAACCATGATCCTAATCTACCTCGCTTTTTCAGGATAGATCATACTTTCCAACGGTACCACTTGCTTGTCCGTATTATACACCAGAAACGGGAAAATTAAAAAGAAAACGGGAGATTTTTCGAAAAAATCTCGAAATTTTTGTGCTCGTCTGACCCGGGTCTGGGTTCACGTAGGGATGTTTTTCAAATAAATACGTTGTTATGTACATAATACGTGTGCAAAATTTCAATCTAGTATTTTGAAAACTGAGGTCAGTAAAAATGTTTGAAAGTCTGAAGGTGACCAATTTATATCTATATCTATCTATCTATCTATCTATATCTATATCTATATCTATCTATCTATCTATCTATCTATATAGATAGATAGATAGATAGATATAGATATAGATATATAGATATATATATATAAAATTTAAAAATGTAGTGCGTCATTCCTATTTGAAATAGAGTCATGGTTCAAACGCCACTTTCTTCAATATAACAAGTTCTTTGCAACCTATCATATACCTGAATCGGAAAAATCTAGAAAAACCGTATTTTTTTCTGAAAAAATCACCCCATCGGAACACTTGCTCCCCTAGGGGCCCGGCCCTGGTTTCACGTAGGGATTTCAGAAACAATTGAGAAATATTCAAAGATATGTACAATCCATATGCAAAGTTCCAATCTGATATCGTGAAAACTAAGCGCATGAAAAATTTTTGAAATTTGCCTTAAGAAAAAATTAAAAAGCCATGCCTCTCTGCCCCCACTTGGCGTCGCCAAGTTGACCATCCGGTTCCAAAACGCATCTGAGGTGTTGTTTCGTCCATCTTTGACAAGATTAATAAAGAAAACCAGCTTAAATATCTGTTATAGGACCTAAATAAACGGTCAAAGATTATACTACGTCATGGTAACAAAAGTTACCAAAAATCCTAAGAGTTAAACTGCACGTATCCTCCAATTTCCTTTCAAAAATCCATTTCACCTTTTCCTCCATTCCTCACTCAAAAGCTACAGTGTTGCCATGGCAATCGATTTTTACTATATTTAATGATGTAATATTTTTTCATTTAATATTGAAACTTGAAGTGGTAGGAGATTTCTACCACTTCTAGTTTTAGTAGAAAATGTCGGATAGAGATTAAATTTATCCTTGGGGCGGTTAATCAATTACAGAAAATCGTTTCTCGCTATCAATTACCGTTTCCGTTCTATAGTGATGAGCGTTAACACCGGAAATGGTTGATTTCTACCTTTTCCGGTGTGAATATTACTTCCATCACCGAAGTTGATTCCTAACTTTTGAACCTTTACACCCTGGCCAAAATTGATCATCCGTCAAATAGTTCTTTAGATTTATTTTCTCCTGGACAAACACAAACACAAACATACAAAGTAAATACACAAAGGAGTAGTGGTAAACTAAACTCCTTAAAATCTGTAAAATGAAACGATTAAAAACGCTATGTGTATGAGAAAAAATGAAAGAAAATTTCTCCATGTAAATCAAGGGATAAATAAAACAATGGCGCAGTATCTTAATATACATAAACTTTTTTTTTAATCGGAATGTAGTTAATGGTTAATATTTTCTGTAACATAGAAGGTGTGTTCAAGTCAATCTGGAACATTTTTATTACAGGTTTAAAATCGAATCCCAGGATAAAGGTAGCGTATGCAATAGGAACTGAGAACTGTTCTTTTTTATCCTAGGCGATACTTATTTCGCGTGCCAGTCCAGAAATTGTTATTCAAGATGGCGGAAAACATTGTGAATGAGTGCACGGGTTAGCATGTGGTAATCATGTTTTCAGTAGGGAAGGAGGGAAAGAACATAAAACCAGATGAAGTTTAAAGAAGGCTTAAGTCATAATACTCGATAACGAGACACACAGCCACACTAAGACAACTGAATGATACAAGCGCTTCAATGATGGCCGTAACTGTGACCTACAATCCCAGTGTTAGTGGATCCCACCCAATAGCAATCACTTCTGCGAGCATTCATTTGGTTAAACACCTTATCATTGACAATCGTCGCATGACTTGTCGTGAATTTTAAAAGATGCGTGATCTTTCGTTAGCAAGAACAGTAAGCATCATTCATGGCCATTTACTATTCCTGAAAGTGAACGCATGCTAGGTTTCAAAACATCTTTCTAGTTTTGATTGACATAGAAGAGTTGAAGTCTGCACTGAATAGAAGAACCGAAGTGGTTTCTGCATGTTTGGGCACAATGATGATCTCGGATGAGTCCTACAAAATCCATCCTCGGGACAATTCTCTGATCGTGCTCAATCTGGGTTACTAGTATATTCTCATTATCACTTTCATCCCCAATGTGTCATCACCCCCCCGGATGAAATGTTCTAAAATCGTCACGGTTTAGGCCTGTAAATGAATTTGTAAGAGATCAACATTTTCCTAGTGATAATGATATGAAGCAGGCTATCCTAGAATTGTATAGACGTACCGAAAGGTTTTTCTATGCCGAAGCCTTCCTGCTGAGATAAATATATAACTTCAGCAGAAGATTATGTGGAAAAATAAATGAAGTCATGAATAAATGAATGACATTTTTTAAAACAAACAGTCTTGGATTGGTTTGAACGCACCTTGTAGAAAGAAAAATGCTTCCCTTCTGATAATATTTAACTCTGTTGTCTGTCTAATAACGACAGAATTTTAATGCAAATTAATGTGACTTTCTTTCACGTCAATCATGTTTAACATAACCAGACTCTTGTTACATGTCAAAAAGGAAAATTATTTAGTCCAATAATTGGACACATCTTATATTTCCCATATTGTTATAACAAATCTCCATTATCTCAAATTTTCCATGAATGCAACTTGAGGAAAATAGAAATTATTCAACAAGGAAAATAGATGACAGCACGCCAACGTAAAGATCCGCTAACAACGTTGAAAATATTGAGCAATAAATTACAACGATGCTTCTAATTTATTAGCAGAATAATGAGGCAGTAATAGTTATGATAACGTCATGTTTTATTAGAAACATTCTATTTGATTAATTTTAGAACTTCCATCGACTGACATTTTATATTGAACTTCTATCGAGCTCGCAAATTAAAACTACGTAAAGTTCAGGTTCTCATATTCTGAATGTTATTTGTGGTAGGTCTATAGCATATATTAATATATACAGAAAATACAAAATTTATAAATGTTAAGAAATTTCTTCCTGTGATGTTAGGAAAGAGTTTCACACGCAAGAACTGAATAAAATATTTGATGTCATTAAATTTTCGCGACTACGGAGAATCAAGTAATGTTTAATCTTTTGCTCCTATGCGTGTGATGTTCTATTTCAGCCGTCAAAATCTCGAGAAGACAATTCGTCATCTCGCACACATTCATCGCTCTCGTTTATTTCCAGTATCAACTACCCGAGTGAATTAGCTACAGCCTGCCATATTCTGCACGGAAAAAGCGTCAGTTTTGCTTTCTTTTCTTTTGACTGCCGCATCACATTCTGCTTGAAATAACTGTATGTATCTCTCATCTCTATAATGGTAGATGAGGATGAAATTTTTATATAAAGACATTCATATTGATGACATAAAATGTTTCTTTAGCGTTTGGGAAAATTTGTATTTGTGTAAAACGCATGTACGAGTAATAACTATTTCAATGTGTATAATGTCCTCCTAATTTCTGGGGCATTTGAAATCTAATAATAATAATAATAATAATAATAATAATAATAATAATAATAATAATAATAATAATAATAATAATAATAATAATAATAATAATAATAATAATAAATTAACATTAAATCAAATTATAAACAAGTAACAGTGTCGCGTGTATACCACATGAAGTAGTTTGCTTTATATGGTGTGATATTTTCTCTGTTGAAACCGGAAGTGGTAGTTGATTTCTACAACTTCCGGCTTTAGTAAAGAGTTTAGAGTGGAGTTGCAATACATTCTTTGGACGCTTATTTGATTGCAGAATACACTTCTTGCTATCTATTACAATTTTTTATTCTATAGCGATCAAATTTAAAACGGGAAGTGTTTGATTTCTGCCACTTCCGGTTTGAATAGAGAGTTAGAGAAAAGATACTATCTATTCATAGAAAGTTGAACCGATTCCAAGGAAGAAACGCCTCCCGTTATCTCTTATCGTTTTGTTCTAGCTTGCTCAATAATGAAACTGAAAGTTACATAGTTGATTTCTATCACTTCCAGTTATAATATAGTGTTCAGCAAGAAAATGAAATGTGTTCTTGGAAAGCTAAAAATCCTCCGTACACCAAGAGATTATACGTAACATAGTACACTAAGGAGGGTTAAAATATATCCATAACTTTAAAATATTTTCTTTCCGAAAATTATGTTATATTCTACTATATTTTGCACTAAACATAAACTAAAATAATTAAAGACTACGAAAATAGCAAGTATTAAGTTTGTAACCATGATTGATACATACTCTGCTGGCTCTCACTCAATCTCACATTCAAATTGCTTTCAACACAAAGCAAAACCATGTGATTTCTAATTCATTCACTCTTTCCTGTGAAGAATGGTAATTGCCAGTTTGTTTCTATAACAAAAGTATGTTTTATTGATAAACAACGCCATCTATGCCCAACCAGAATGGAAATAATCTTATGTGCATTATGATGACAAGTTATACTAAGGGAGGAATATTGTATGACTACTACGAAAACTTTTCAAACATTGTGGGTTATTTTTTTTTAAGAAATAAAATATTAAACGACAGAAAATAAAATTTACAATATTCCATCACACAAAACCTGAGTTCTGGCACGATACTAATAGAAAAAAATCATAAAAACCATTATCTTTTTTTTAAAAAAAACAAGTGTGGACATTTTTAACCCTCCCCATTCGTGTATGAAGTGTTAATCAATTGCGGAAAACCGCTTCTCTGTATCTACTGCTGTGTTTTGTCCTATAGTGATGGATGTTAAAACCGGAAATGGTTTATTTCTACGACTAGCGGTTTAGATATCACCTCTAACAAAGAACTCGGTTTCTAAATTTAACCCTCTACATCATTGCTAAAATTGATCGTGACCCATTAAATAGTTTTTCAGATTTTGAATCTCCCGAACGAACGGACACACGGACAAACAGACTAAATATACAGGGTGTTCATTTATTATGTAGCCAAAATCCACTGGTGAAATCCTCACACCTAAACAAGAAAAAAAGTTCATATGAACATAGGGCAAAAAAAAACGCGTTGTTTCAAAGTTGCGAGATGCCGCAATCTAGAAAATTGTACCCTTGAGTCTGCTTAGCTCGAAAACTGAGAGGCAGTTAAAAACATATTAGAGGAACTAGTACATTGTCTATCTAAATATTCGAGTTGAGTTGTACCTGCACACATGATTTTACAGAGAGAGGTTTAAGAGCGCAAACCTATTCTACAGCTTCCTCTATAAAAATCTGTTGTGCCGATACGTCCCAACTCTGAAACATGGTTATTTAGATAGACAATGTACTAGTCCCTCTAATATTTTTTTAACCGTCTTTGAAATCTCTCAGTTTTCGAGCTAGGCAGACTCAAAATTACAATTTTCTAGATTTCGGCATCTCATAACTTTGAAATAACGTGTTTTTCGACCTAAGTTCATATGGGCTATTTTATTGTTTAGGTGTGAGGATTTCACCAGTGAATTTTGGCTACATAATAAATGAACACCCTGTATAAAGAAGTTCTGTTAAACCAAGCTCCTATTTTAAAACGTTAAACATTTTACTAATTGCATTTTCTTTTCCGGCAGACGGTTACGCCGGGAAATTGTTTATAAATTATCAAATAACAAATTATTAACACCTCCATTATATAGCGGACCGTCCTCGGAGGTCGGAAAGAGAATGGAACTGAAAGGGCGCCTTCTTTTATCATCTATTTATTAGCCCTTTCCTATTCAGGATTTCGTTTGCCTTCTGAGCCACGAATATCGTTACCGAACTCGCGGATGGTGGGTGGGAGTTTTGGAAGAGAATCAGTGGACAGTGGACATCTTCTTCTGTTTGTGATGGATTCTGCACAATTCCGTCCTGACTTTGAATGAGTCCAGTGCTCTGTTTATTTTTTCATATAAAAGCTACAAAAATAAAATAAAATAAAATAAAATAAACAAAAAGAAAACGGAAATAATCGCAACATTTTCTTTATTCTTGTTTTTCTTTCATGAGGGTTGTGTTTTTGTTTATTCTTATATTTTCCAGCTTCTTGTTGCTCCTGTATTTCTTGTTTACTTTTTTCGGGACCAGGCCTGTGCTGGCCCACCGAGACACCGGGACATGTCTCGGTGCGCCCTCCGAAACATCACATTATAAATAAAGGTACAATTTAAAGAAAATAAATTCTTCGAGTTGTTATTGGTAAAGAGCCCGTGAAGGGTACAATGCACCCTTTATGAAAGGCGGCCTTACGAAACCACGTCGAAGATAAACGGTTTTATTTATTCTTCTGTATAAGCACAGTTATGTATAATAAATACATACTGTTGATAAAGAACCCGTGAAGGGTACAGTGCATCTTGCGCACAGAGCGCCTGTGAAACGTCACATTATAGATAAGGGATTTTAGTTGTTCTTCTATGTACCAGTACTATATAGTAAATTCATATAGTGGCTGTTGGTGAAGAACCTGTGAAGGGTACAGTGCGCCCTTATAAAAGGCGGCCTACGAAATATCACATTCTAAATATCTTTTTAATTCTTCTGTATGCCAGTTTTGTATCATACATTCATACATTTGCTATTGGCAGAGAACAGGTAAAGAGTAAAATCTCTTTTCAAAAAATATGTATAAAGCCAATAAAGCAATTAACATGTAGGTCCATCTCAGCGTTTCCTAACCTTTTTCAACTATCGGTACACTATGGGTGTAACTTGAATTATCGCGGCACACTCATAGATATTATTATTATTATTATTATTTGCAAATATAAAATACCATGGTGTTTTTTTTTTTTTTTCGTGATTACTGATCTTTTCACAGAGATGAAAGCTCGATCACTGGTTTTCCCCTATGCTAATTCATTATGCTTATTTTTTTATTCTAATTTTAAAATAGAAAACAATTGCAATGAAATACAGGACTCAGATTTTTAAAAATACGCTATCTTTTTCGAAAACTGTATCCATCCTTTCACTAAGAACGAAGTTCACTAAATAACGAACGAACAAACAAATGTCTTGTACTTTTCACTTTGCTGTTTTAACCAAAACCGGTGCATATTAATTGCAATCACGCAGCTCGCAATGCGTCGTGAAAACACAGTTGTTGAACAAAGTGTTGTTCTGTCATTCACGTGCGAATGAGTGTTCTACGAACATCATTCGGCGCGTACCGTACAAGTGCTTCCAGTTCTTGGTGTTAGTATGACTCTCAATTGAAGCGTAACATAGCAGCTAACCGTGGAAATGTGTACGAGCCGAAATACTGTCTGCTACACAGTAATAGATGTAGAATAATATATTACAATTACAGTAATTTTTTCCGTGGTAGAAATTCATAGTAATGTGAAATCCAAAAATTTACATTTTTTCCTATGTCTTGCAATTTCGTTCTTATAGAATTAATAATTTTGTTTCGATTTCCTCGCAGCACACCAGAGGTCCATTCGCGGCACACCGGTTGGGAAACGCTGGTCTATTTGGTAAGATAATATAGGAATTTTTCGTGCTGCTACTTATTTATTGCCAAAGAAACCTTCGGAAGCTAAGCTCAATCGATATAGCGCAGTTTAAATGATTCAAGTTTTATAAAGCTCTTTCTTCACGAATTTGATTGTTCCTGTGTGTTTTAGAACAATGTTCGAATAATCAGTGCCTATTGTGTTTCTAAAATATAGCTATAATGATTTATTGGTATATATTTAGCTTCATTTTGTTTGACAAAAATTATTACAAGAGCTAAAAAGTGTTTTTCTATTGAAGAAGTTTTCACAGTTTAGCTATTTATGTTACTAAACAAATTTGGTGCTCTTAATACATAAAATGGCGGCGCCTGTATATATACAGAACGTCACTTAATTAATATAACAAACGTCGGGATGTGATTCCTGACACCGAGATAAAACGAAAAGTATACAGCAACCGCGTGTAAAAATGCCTCGTTTCAGCGCTGTGACCACACGGATATTTTCGGAAGAATGGAGAAATAGCCATACTCGAGAACAAAACGTCGGATCGTAATCGAGTAAAAGGGAATGTCCATTATGTTTAATCGTAGATTCCATTAGTGCACAATCAGATGTAGTATAGTGGCTATGGAATGCTGACTCGCAAAGAAACTGGAATATTCCTTCGAGTATTTTAGCAAATGTTGAATGAGAAAAATGAACAACGATCAAGTACAAGATTTGAACAATCAAAAGTAACAGTACATCCTTCAAATTAGAACACTTACAATTCGAAAGAAAGAGAGATACACATGTGTAATTGATCTATTTTATATGAGTACAGAATAAACTCTCAGAAGAAGAATTTAAACGAAACGAAGTCTTTAACAAGGTAAAAGGGCGGAATTGAGAGGTATGTTTTTTCAACCTTTTTTCTTCACAGGTTATAGATGTTTTTTCTAGTTTTTAAGAACTGATTGTGCGTCGCAGGTTCTTCTGCAGCTACTCTGGTAGTGGTAAACTTTCGGCATCTTTACTTTTGATGCTGTAACATCTTTATTGTTGTTGGTGTGATTTCCACCCAATTAATCCGAAGGGGGTAATTGGGTGCAAAACGATTAAAACCATTGCCGATGCACATAAGCCCGTGAGGGTGATTGGGTGTAAATGAAGAAAGTTCAAGCTTTCACTTGATGTACGGTATATAACTTGTATTCCACTTAAAAACTAATAGTTTTATGTAGCCTAGAAAAAAAATTCTACATTTGTTTACGAAAAATAAGGAGTAACTTATTTCTAAATCTCAAAGATATTTGAATGCCTTTTCAAGCCTTGCAGTTATTATTTATAACATAATATATCGTCCTGTGAACGTAATCCAAAATGTATCACATACGAAAAAAAACTATAAACAATCAAAACTTTGGCCGAAAACATAAAAATAAATAAATAAATAAAATAACCCGAAGATAATAGGCCCCCTGTTATTCAAACAAACATAGGAGAAGGTATTAAGACTAACATTAAATAATTATAAAGTATTACAATAGAACATGTGATGGAATTCGGGATTGATAAACAGGTCCTATTTACAGCAACAGCATTTTTGGCATACGCAACGACCATTGGAGGCCTAAATTGAATAAAATAGCTTAATAAGCACAATGTACTATGAAGTAAAAGTGTACACCACAAATCACACACCATTTAAACAAGATAACACACCATTTAAATGAATTCTAACCACAAAATGTTCACTTAATGCTTTCCGCCCATTTACCCCCACATCATACGCCCAATTACCCCCTCGGGCTAATTGGGAAGTACAAATTTTAACAAAATTATAATTGCCTCACAGTGAGGATTCAAGATTTCTGCTCTTCACAGCAGCATCCTTATGATATTTTTAAGTAGTAAAAAATTTGGCTCAAAACATTATCAGATGCGCGATTTACTGTGACTCAAACCAAAACCCACACAAACCTGAAACTCGATTTCAAATGTGACATTTCTCAATCAAATCAGTTTGTTTTTTTGTGTCATTATTACACAGTCTCAAAATTCATCAAAGCTTTTTCTTTATCAACATCTACCCACCCAATATTTGGATGTAATTAAATTCCATAAAAATATAGTGAAATGCAAAGTATACATTTTTAAAAAGTTTTCCGCCCAATTACCCCCACCACCCAATTCCCCCTTCTACCCTATATATTCTAGGCCAATGGTAATGGAAATGAACGGCTTCCTGTCCAAGTTATGAGTTTATGAAAATGGAAGAAATAACTTTGATCCAGATTAAGTTTTAAATGACTGTGCATTGGACCGTCAGGCGGCACGTAAAGAAACATAACACAGTATCCAAAAAGACAAAGATCATATGTGATAAACGAGTGTAAAAGGGATTCTCTACATGGCATAGGGATTCATTGCGTGAATACATATTGGTCAAAAGTAAGCTGCATTAAACGGTTTCCTCCTCGTAACATGTAATTCCGTGAAATATGACACTTCTGTGCACGGGGACAGTATACTCGTTTTATCTGTTAGGTGAATCTTCTTCCAGGGATCTTTCGAGAGGCTTTTACCCTTCCTTGGAGTTGTCAAACCACCCCTTACCCCTGAACTATTAAAAACTACATTGCTATTGTGAATATACTGTAATATACTGAGCTGGATGGAATACCTACAAGTAGGAAAGATAATGTGGCATTTTTGCGTACACGTAGCAGAATGTACGTAGTTCATAGTACTTTTAGTAAGGGCATGATGCTTAGGTCTCGCACTACGGAACTATCATCCCTTATGTGGCAATTTCGAGTGGCTAACAGAGAGCTGTCTTGGAGTTTTGTTGTAGAACGTCGTTAATTAGCGTGACTGTATTGTAGTAGATATCTACACAACGAGTGAGTAATATACATAGTCCGATGCTTTGGTGTTACGGTGAAATTGCCATATAACATGATAGGAAGTGTTGCGTTCAATGGTAGAGTGTTTTTGTTCCAGGTATTCACGGTCGAATAAAAGTTTAGACGTTGGTATTTAAGTAAACTTGATTGTGGTAATCTGTACGTACATGCACAATGGCAGATTACCCTGCCACGAGCTTGCAGATATGAACCTCATTTATGGAGACGCAAAAGCAAATAGCCCACAGGCGAGGAGTTTATATCGTGACCGTCATCCTCAAAGGAGAGTAACTTTTCTTGATTTTTTCCAGAGATAGGGTATCTTCCATTTCCCCTACCTGAAATCGGAGGAAGTCGCACTATACAGACAGTCGAATTTGAAGACAGCGTGATAAGAATGATCAGAGACCGTCCTGAAACTAGCAGTAGCTATTTGTAGTGCGTAAAATCCATATGCAACTCTAGTGAACGATCAGCAACTCAGGTTTAGTGTGAGCGTGCGGTGTGGTATGCTGGATAATTTTGTGGTAGGACATCATTCATTACCGGCTCACCTGTGTGGGAGTACATATCTTTTAATTTTACGTAATGTTCTTCCAAAATTGTTAGAACATGTGCTCTTGAACGTAAGACAGCAGATGTGATCCTAGCATGAGAGTGCACCTGCACATTTTCACAGGAATATGCAGACCTGCCTAAATGAAACATTCCCAGATCGTTGGATTAGGAGAAAAAGACCTGAGTTATGACACCTCGTTCACCCTTAATTACGCCCCTTGATTTTTTCGGGGGGTATGAAACGCCTTTTCTGTACAACACTAGCCACGGCAGTCATATCCGAAGTTTCAGGTGTGTTTGACCGCACGCAGAAAAATTTGCTTTGCCGATGTCATCTTTGCAATGGGGTCAACGGTCAAAAATATCAGACTGTCAACTGTTATTCTTCACAGCTGTCTCGTGTACACATACTACATTGCACAAATACTGTACAAGGTACCTCTGAGTGTCACAGTTATCTTACTTTGTACGTAACAGAATAAATCGGTAGTTTGAAACTGTATTTCTTTCTATCCTTGTGCAACATGCCCAACAGCTAGTGTTACGTCGAGCTACTTTGTTTCTGTGCTCGGAATTATTATCTCCCACATTTGTGAAAATCACTGTTGTCATGTGAAGAATCCCTTATACTCTCGTTCGTCATACCTAATATTTGCCACCTCATACGTATTCTATGTATAGTCGTTGTAAACTTAATCTGAATCAAAGTTTGTTCCATTTTCACACACTCATAACTTAGACAGGAAGCCGTTCATTCCCGTTACCATTAGCCTAGAAGATATAACTGTGATATGTTAAAGACTTCGTTTCATTTAAATTCTTGTTCTGAGAGTTTATTCTGTACTCAGACAAAATAGATCAATCATACCTGTGTATCTCTCTTTCTTTCGAATTCTCGTAAATGTTCTAATTTGAAGGATGTACTATTACTTTTGATTGTTCAAATCTTGTACTTGATTGTTGTTCATTTTTCTCATTCAACGTTTCATAAACTACTCGAAGGAATACTCCAGTTTCTTTGGGAGTCACCCTTCCACAGCCACTATACTACATCCGATTGTGCACTAAGGGAATCTACGATTAAAAATAATGGAAAGGACATTCCCTTTTACCCGATTTCGATCCGACGTTGTGTTCTCGAGTTTGGCTGTTTCTTCATTTTCCGCAAATTTTTGTGCGGTCATAGCGCGGAAGGTGGCATTTTTACACCCACGTTGCTTTATACTTTTCGTTTTATCTCGCGATCAGGAATCGTCTCCTGACTTTAACTACATTAATTAGGTTACATTAATATATATTCAAGTTTGTATGGGCGCCCTTTTGGTAGACACGGGTCAGTTCGGGGCCATTTGTTTTTGTCAACGTTCATGGTAGTTTGGTGAACCTTCCATTCTCCTTTGCCGCGATAATGTTGATTCTTCTGTGACGGCTTGCCTATTGGATTGCTAGGGAAAAAGTATTACTTACCTCAATACCCCAAAAAGTGCTACTTATGACAACACACTGTTTTTTATTAACCCTATGGCCTGTGGGGCCAGGAGGTTCAATGCCGCGTTCACAAAAGCTCTTCATTTACTTCTGTTCTTAGCAGAGTGAATCCATTTCTACTTTGTGTTCCTATTTTTGCGAGATTCATCTTAATATTGTCCTCCCATCTGCGCCTAGGTCGTCCTAATGGTCGTTTTCTGATTGGATTTCCAGTTAAAAATTTGAAAGCGTTCCTACTTTCTTGCATTCTGCCTACATGACCTGCCCACCTAAGCCTTCTACATTTGATAACCCTAATAATGTTTGGCATAAACGGTATAAATTATGCAGTTCTTCGTTTTGAAGTTTCCGCCATTTCCCATTCCTTTCCTCTTGGGTCCGAATATTCGTCTCAGGATCTTGTTCTCAAATACTTTCAGTCTACGTTCTTCCTTCAGAGTAAGCGAACATGTTTCGCAACTATATAGAACAACAGACATGATTATCATTTTATATATTTTAAGCTTCAAATTGCTCGAAAGAATTCGCGATGACAAACGATTATTATTATTATTATTATTATTATTATTATTATTATTATTATTATTATTATTATTATTATTATTATTATTATTATTATTATTATTATTACTAGTAGTAGTAGTAATAGTAGTAGTAGTAGTAGTAGTAGTACTAGTAGTAATAGTAGTACTTACAAATGTTACAAATAAAACATTCTTATGGGTAAACAGTCTATTATTTCGGGTCCATACACACCCACATGGAAAACTCCAAATCTGGCGTGAGCGAGACCGAAGCTCAATGTACTGAATGAATATGCAAAAGCAAGCATCGCGACTCCTATAGTCCGATATCTTGTCATTAATGAAAATAATACTGATTTGCGAGTGCTGACTGTAAGCTTCGAATTAGTGTAACGTAGAAATTATGTATTATATATAATATGAACATTTGGAAATATATGAGTAAATACGGCAAAAGTGATTTGTTGATTATTTCACGCCTGTATGTGCTGAGGTATAATTAAGTTTAGAGATTTATCTCAAATCAGCAGTTGAGCCTAATATGGTCTACCACGCTTGATTACACCCTCTACCTTTTCTATTTACTTTGGTTAGAATATCCAAGGATTTTTCTAATTTATTTGAAGGCTACTTTTGCGCTCCCCCATATGCATTACATTCAATTTGCACTAATGTAATATATGACTAATAATAATAAATTCTCCCTTTTATTCAACTTCGATCAGACTGTTTGTTCTCGAATTACGGTCGTTTTCAATTTTTTTGATAAATTTTCGTTTGGCCCTAGCCCAAGTTGATCTACACTTTTTTGTTTTATTTTGGTGTTAAAAATCATTCCTTGAAAGATTTTATTGTTGAACTTTGTAACAGATCTACCCGAAAGTAAGTATAGAGTTCTAGAGAATATTAGTATAGAATTATCCCTATATGTGTGATAGACCAGTTAGAATGGAAATCCAATTGACATTCCACTATTACCGTGTCAACTAGGTCAATTACGCATAGATTGTTAGTATGACCAGATATTTCTATGTGTTATGTAGGAATCAAAACTCTCGATAAGCATAAAGGTGTTTATCTTCAAGTAATTGTGAAATAGA
Source organism: Thermobia domestica (assembly GCF_964235325.1). Taxonomy (NCBI): domain Eukaryota; kingdom Metazoa; phylum Arthropoda; class Insecta; order Zygentoma; family Lepismatidae; genus Thermobia; species Thermobia domestica. The sequence goes on from NC_137463.1 coordinate 73,272,492, forward strand.
TATTTTGTATATAATTATTAATTGCAGTTTTAAAATAGAAAACTTTGAAATCTTCATGAATACTATTATATTTTTAGCACACGTTATTATATTGAGTAATGGTTTCTTTTGAAACATTTCGGAAATTCTTTTGAAACATTTGGTTCAGAGTAGGTAGCTTGCAGTGCTACCTAATACATTTTCCTTGTTATTGATATATAATAGATTTGTGTCAATAGATGCGACTGAATAATGGTTGTATATTTTGTACCGTAACGGTAATGAACCAAAGAAAGTCCTTAACAGTAAGTGGTTCGCGAAGTGGTTATATAAAGTTGCGAGAGTGGTTAGCGAAATGGGGATGTAATGGGACATATACACGAGTATACAGCGTATACTCTCCTAGTATTTTTTAATCGAGCGTATACGCACCTCAAACTTAAAATAGAACAAGTGTATCATTCCATATTTTTTGAAAACGGTCTAGCGTATATCTACCAAAAATACTAGCATTACACACCGCTGTCACGAGTTTAGTGAGGCAGTCTAAAGTAGGACAGTCTTTGGGAAGATGATTTTGACTCAAATAATCCTGTACGATTTATTGGGCACAATGTTGTGTGACATTGATTATAAAAACGATTTTCCGCAATAAATATTTAATGAAATCAGTGTTTGTGAAGAGTCAACTTTACGGTGCCCTGAATGTACTCTCTCTCTCTCTAAATTTCTTCCATCATCATTCAATTGCTTTAATCATCCATCGTGGAAAGTTAAATTAAAAGGTTTTGTAACACATTTATATATAATTGTTGAATTGATGATGGATTCATAGAAGTAATTTCCTCCACTTTTTGTCCTTCCATTATGGATTCTTGTTGCTGAGCCTTGTCTGAAAGGAAGTTAAATTTGTTACATATCATTCGTTAATGTTTATGGGAAAATAATATATAATTAAATAAAAGTAATGTGATTGCTTGTGGCAAATATCCATGAATTTATTTGGTAAGAATTCGCGTAGATCATGATAGTGGTACCACAGAGTTTCTTAATAGGAGTGTACATTACGCTTTCAAATATTGAATACATATTCTTTTACAGTAACAAATTGATACACTCTATATTTCTTCAGAGTCATAACACTTGTAAACAGAAAGAAAAAATGGAGAACATAAAATAGATAGAGAAAGCAACAAACGAAGATGTTTTAAAACGGATAGGAGAGAAAAGGACACTTTTAGGCAGCATCATTCGTAGAAAAGCCAACTGGATTGGACACATCTTGCGAAGAAATTGTCCCTATTGGGAGTTAAAGGGGAATGAAGATCGAGAAACGTGGAAGAAATATTTCCAGGCTCAAATCTAAACTTGAAAAATAAACTCATTAGTCCCAGGAGCTGCCGAAAGGCAGAATACTTAATAATAGTAATAATAATCATACAGAAATGATTACAACTCCAGAAATGTGAAGCGCCTGTACCCTTGATAAATTAGGACAGTGTTAACATCAACGATCTGTAGTTAAAAACCCTCTATAATTCGTGATATTCTGCACTTTCTGCAATCAGAATCCTCTATAAGTCGTGCTATCAAATCGAACAGGATTTATCCCTATCTGTGAGGAATCGTCTGCCATATGTTGTTTTTGTGCGAATCTATAAGACATGAACATTGTCTGGAAGAGGAACCTGACGAACTAGAAGCCTAACAGCCATATTGCACACGTGCTTAATGGTGACAAGTCGGGCGACCGTGCCAGCCACGGCTTACACATTTTGCGAAATTAACGTGACAACATTGTTCTGCTGATATTTGATGTCTGGAGTTATGTGATAGAAGAGTATGACCACGACATCTATAGTTATTCAGTTGCATGTTACTAGATCGGTTGCCTTGAATGAGTAGGAGCTCAGATTGTATATTATACGCAATGGTATTTCATTCCACCACTTTTTCAGTTCGCCAGCTATGACTTTCAATAGTGTACACTGGCAGATTAAAAATGAAATTATATGAAATCTTTCAGTTTAAAGTCCGTTGGGCTAAGGACGACGAATGATTAAGGCAAGTGAATAATGATGGAAGAATTGGTGGAATGAGAATGTGGGAGAAAATGGAACCACCCCGAAAAAAACACGATGTTGACCACCACAAACTCTTTTGACCGGGGATCGAACCAAGGACCCTACACATCAGAGGTAAGTGCTCTTCCACTAAACCAGTGTGCCCTCATAGACTGATAGATTGAATTCAACACAGTCGATTATTTCTTATAGCTGTCTTCACTATAGGATATTTTGAAATGGGATTCGTCTGAAACCAAGATAATTTATTGCTCAACACGCCAGTGATTGTATATTGACATTCCCATTGCTGCAGGAGACGTTTGTAATTCTGAGTCAACGTAAGCCGATGAAAAAGCAGTGCAACAATTAGCAAGGTGCCATCGATTCATCGACGCTTTCAATTTCTGTTTCCGTCAAATCTTCCGAATGTAATTTTCATAAGCAGACGTGTGTATTTGTAAAGAGTAAACGTAGTCTCTGAACGTTTCTGCATTTATCAGTAAAAATAATTTAATGAAACAAAATGTTAACTTTGAAAGGAGAATAATAAGATGAAAAAGTTCAGAATAATCAGATGGGAAATCGTTATTCCCGAAACTTCTCCTTCATTGTTCACTTCAGTATTATCTAGTACCTCTCTTTTTTAAAAGAAACAACATATATATGTATGTATTTTTAAAATCTCGACAATACCTTTTCCTCCTCATTACTTCAGAGCGATTCCGAACATTTTTCTCCCGAGATTTGAAGCATCAGGTCACAAAATGACCCAATTTACACGAAATTGTTTCTCTTCCATCTTATTTCTCCCTCTCTATTCCTTCTTTTCCTTCCTTCCTTTCTTCCTCTCTTTAACCCCTCTTGGGTTACACATTTCCTTTTTTCTATTATTTCACTCCTCTAAAAAAAACATAAAAAATTGTGAAAGCTTCTTATTGTTTTGCGAAGGTTAAAAAAATGCAGAAGCATATTCGAGGATAAAAGGTCTTCAATTTTTTTTTTTTAAAAAAAAAAGAAGCATAAATGGTCTTCATGATTTCAGGTAATCGCCATCATCTAATCGTCATTATCTTCATGTTTTCTTAGTAGTTTTCCTTCTTACTCTTGTCTTCTACAGGATTTGACTTGCTTTGTATTTTCTGATTTCTTTTCTTTTCCTTAATGAGACTTCAGATTATATAGAAGACTTTGCAGAAGAATTTTTTCATTCCTATCTTTCACAGTACAATCTCTTATTTTTGCTTCACGTGTTATCTTTTTTCAACCTTCTTCATCGCATTCCTTGTGACTCTTTTCATCTGCTTTCTATTTTTCTCCTGTACAAGTAAGAAAGAAGCGATACAAAATGTTCTAAGTATATCATTTAAAAAAATATATAACGAAATTTTAGGAATACTAAAGTTTTTGTTTATTTGTTTACAAAAAGAAAATAAGCATTTTGTTTTCATTAAAAATTCTTTTCAGTTTTATCTCATGTAACTTCGTCCTTGTTTACGCTGCTGTGTCAGATTAATTTATTCTGTGAAAGGGTTCTTGCTTTAAAAACACAATGGACAAAATCTTAGAAAATAAAAAGTGATCTCTTAGAATCTAGGAAACAAAGGTTCTTATACTGTTTTATCTGCATTTTAAAATAATATAACATCTGTTTAATGTTTATTATACACTATATTCTTACCTAAAATACCTTTTAAAATATTACCAGTGCGTTACCTGGAGGGTCTTCATGTATTATTCTGGTCTGGAAAGCTAAAACCAACTACACTGTAGCTATTATGGTGATTACATATAATTCAACTAGAAGACATAAGGCGGGCCATAGTCTTTCTTAGACTGTAATGCTAAAGAGTTTCGTTATACTTTATGATATATCTAGTATGTTGGTATCAAAACTATCATGAGCTTTCAATTCACGTTCCTTGACTCAACGTGTGTAGGCAATGACTAAAAATCCTTGCTAAATGGATGTTTTGTCTCCCAACACAAGAAGTGTCAAGCGACTATTTGTAAGAGTTGGAAAGAAAGCCGTAACAACAGGTGCATAGAGAACAGACTTTTTTTCAGTACTAACAAATACCTTTTGGCTGGATGGCTTCAATATAACCTCCAACTATATTTATGACCCGCTGCCATACCACTGATTGCAATCAACAAAGAAGTAGCCTATCATAAGGTGAAGACTTCTGTGACAATTGCGATAAACTGTCAAAATACTGAGATTCCATAATAATATTATTATTATTATCATTATATAAATATAGCAACATTAGTGATTAAAGACCGATTGTGGCTTGGTTAGTAAAACGCAGAAGTGCGTACAGTAGATCAGTAAAACAGTAACGGCATTCTTCAATGCCAAAAATACAGTATAGGAAATTACACTCATCTTTGTCTCTCTTTTCTTTTTGCTTTTCATTTAAAGTACTGATATACCTGATACCCATTTACGTTCCTTGTTAAAAACAACATATGTTTTAGCAAGATTTCTTCTTGGGAGACGCCGCGAACCTCAGAAAACATCCCGAACAAATGGACTCTGTCTTTCTGTGTGTGTTTGAACCAATGAGTTGTTTTTCCTAAACCTAATTGTTGAATTTGCCGCTGTGGTAAAACTATTTCGCTCAATTTGACAAATAATATAATAAAATATAATACTTACCCAGCAATGAGCGTGGATTGCAAGGAAAAGCAGTGAACCCTAAAGTACCCCTGTAGCAGGGGCGGATCCAGAACGGAATTCTGGGGGGGGGGGATTGTAATACTACTACTTAGCTAGTTTTAAGAGCTCCAAATTTTGGGATGGGTTTTATTTACATATAAAATAAGCAAGCTTCCTCTTCCGTAGGAGGGGGGCGATTGCCCCGATCGCTCCCTGGATCCGTGTCTGCCCTATAGCCTCTCCCCGAAATTAAATGCCTTGATAGAATAGAAGTCATTTTCGCTTCCATGTTATTGGTGACGGAGCTCTTGTTCTTTGTATCTCTGTACTCAAGAAAATAATAATAATAATAATAATAATAATAATAATAATAATAATAATAATAATAATAATAATAATAATAATAATAATAATAATAACAAAAATAACAATAATAATAATAATAATAATAAAGCATCTGAATAATAAAGATATTTTTCACCCTTCTTTAAACTTTCTGTGTATTTCTCTGAATCTGGATATGTTGTTTTATAGTGTATAATGCAAAAAGGCTTCAAACAGCAATCTGGCAAAAAGTGTTTGTGTAAAAGACACAAACGTCTTATCAAGTTGTGTCTACAAACAACTACACAGCTGACCTTGTTTCTGTTTGCCTTTAAACACAATGTTACTATTTACAAGGCACAGACAAAAGTAGAGAGCAACATCATATTCGCCTAAGGGCAACTTCGTCGCTAAACTGAAGACTAGCACTCTGTCAATATATTGCATAGCTATTATATCAATAAGTCAGACTCACAGGTTCTTTCCAAACGTTTTGTATAACAGGTTATTCAAACTACGTTGTTGTAGGTAAGGGATGAGACTCTGAAAGGCCGATGTGTTGGAGGTCAGAGCCGTAGCTAGAAATTTCGTTGCCCGGGGCAAAGTAGCATTCGGCGTCCCCCGACACTCACCTTACCAAGATTTGACTTTACTTTATGTGCTTTTATTTTTAACATATAAGAGAAACACCTTTTTATTGTTATGCTACGCTGTTTTTTTTTTTGTTTTTTTTTTTTGTTTTTTTTTACCAAGCCGCTTAGACAGCCAAAAGCTATCGTTATGTATTCTTTAACAAATAAGAGCCACTCTCAAGAGGCTTATTTTAGACCTGCTGCTAAACTTGCCAAACTACCTTGTATACAAATCCATTTGGAGAATAATTATGAAAAAAGCATGGAGTCGATTCACCTACGTCAGGACGACCATGTTAGACATGGAGTTGCTGGACGCGAGTGGTAGCGTTGGAAGGGTCCGGGTCCCCTGAGTCGAGTCGAGCTAAAAGATGTCTGTCTCGAGTCGAATCAAGTTTCAAAAAAAACTCACTCGAACTCGCTCGTGCCCATCCCTAACCACTGCCCCTGAGTGCAGTAGTAATGTCAAAAGTCTGGCCCAGGCCACGAAGCTCAAGGAATGGGGTCCTGATGTCATGGATTCGGGTCCCTTCTATTCACCTATTAAGGGGATATTCTACCTCTTCGCTTATGTTTCTAACTTCCCATTTGAAAACAGGTAAATTTTAATATGGTAATTTCTAACAAAGTATTGCAGGTAATGACTTGAAATGTTTAATACAGATACACTAGACCCATATAAATCCAACCACGGTTTCCAATTTACGTTACATGCGTTAGATTAATTGCAATATATTCTTCAGTAAGTTTGGCAACAGAGAATAAAAAGTATGCTGCAGAGGGGAGAGGGCTGACCATCTGTTCTAGCTGCTTTTAATGTGATTCTCACTTCTCAGTGGTTAGAATGGTCTGGACTGGAAGAGCCCAAAACCACTTCTTTCTTCCTTTCACGGTTTGTTTGTTTCTTCCACCCCCTGCAGTCACAAGAAGACAACTTGTTTCGGAAAGCATTTTGAATTAGTAGCAAAAAGCAAAACTGAATGACACCATGGACGGATTAAAGGGAGGGGCGTTCACTCCCTCCGAGAACATTTGAATACTTTGAGTAATCGGAGTAAGAAACTGGAAATTGCGTAATCTAATAAGAAAAGTTTCTTGAAGTATACAGATCAAGACGCATTTCAAGTGTCACAGCATTGTACTCTCCTCCCCTCCCCTCCCAATTCCCTTCTGAAGAAGTTCTCTTTTGTTCCTCTGTTCCATATTAGCCTTTACACCTACACTTTCCCTATCCAGTATTGATTTTGACCATACCATCTGCACAGCAAGGCGAGTAAGGTTTACGAGTCCTTCCTGCCCCCTTTTTCTGTCCCTTTTTTAAAAATTGCTAATTATAATAAAATTTATCGAAAACAATTCATCCCAACGATAAAGATTTATACACATTCATTATTGCAATCTTAAAATAAACTCGCCGCCTATCGCGTATGCTAGCGATCTAATATATACGAATAGATAAAAAGTTAGTTTGAAGCCTTATGTATTGTTTTTTCTGTAAGTAAGTCCGAATTCATACTTGTTTCTATTGTTGCATCGACAAAAATGAGTGCCAAATCGATTTAGGCTCGTTGGTATTTGCGAGGTCCCTAAAGATGCAAGGCCGTGGGCAGTCGCCCACCACTTGAAACGCCTCTGCACTAGAGGTCTGCACGTGCTCAGGCCTACAAAGCATGTATCACTTCGGGCCCGGGAGGGGTTCGGGCAGTAGCGTCATTTCAGATTTGGCTTGGGGGGCAAGACCCCTTGATATATGTAAAATTTCGCGTTTTTCACTGACTTACTACTATTCTATTGATAAAATCTTAATAAATCTCAAACTCAGGGGTGCAAATGCCCCTCCCTGCCCCCCCTAAATTACGCCCCTGGGTTCGGGCTGTGAATTTTAAAATATACAACCATATTTCTTGGACTTTTTCGGGCCTAACTTTGTAAATATAGTGTAAAACACAAATTGCACCGTTCTTTCTGAAGGACTTTTAAAACACAACTGCAAAATCAAACCTCGAATTGCTGTAAATAAAAATACAATCTTGCATTAATAATTAAGTTTCTGTGATTCGGGCTTATTTCGGGCTCATTTGATTATCACGGAGCTCAGTCCGGGCTCGGGCCTAAATGCTAAGACATATTTCGGACTCGGGTCGGGCCTCACATTGTAAATTCACGGGCCGGGCCCAGGCTGAAAATTCCGACCCGTGCAGATCTCTGCTCTGCACCCGCACACATTCCTTCCTAGTCCAGAAAATCTCCTCCCCTCCGCATCGTCAATAATGGTAAATTTGTTCCTCGTATATTTGCTTATTATTGTAAGAGAAGTGCAAACGAGAACTCTAAACTTTGTTCGTTCTCTGGGGTAATGTGAGTAATGCAAATGAAGAAAGATATGCGTAATATACAAATGTCAGAAAAACTTGATACCAATTTGAATAGACCTTTTACGTAATGTTTATTTTAAAAATAATAAACTTATGCAAATATATCGAGGCATCTGAAATTTAATGTTAAATAGTGGCGAGTGAGCCAGAAGGGGCGTGCACTATTCAGTTAGTCAAAGAACTAGCTTGTAGCTTGAAAACTACTACTATTTAAACCAATATTGAATTAGACAAATTTGTAAAAAGTAGGATAACTATAGTTGGAAATAGTGTGTGTATTTTTTTAGGAGGAAACCCAGAAGTACATTCTCGATAAAATAATAATAATAATAATAATAATAATAATAATAATAATAATAATAATCTTCCTCACTTCAATCATAGGTTGAAGTGCAAGAAGGAAATTTTAAAACTTTTCTCTCCCCTGGGAAAGCTGTTTTATAATTTGATAAGATCTCTTCTTCGTAACTGCATCTATCCTTGGTCGGGCCGCGGTGGCTCAGTGGTAGAGCGTTCACCTCTAATGCATGGCGTCCTTAGTTCGATCTCAGCTCGCACCAAGTGAACTTTGTGGTGGACAAACACCGTATGCGTGGATTTTCTCGGGGTTCTCCCGTTTCCTCCCACTTTCTTCATTCCACCATTTCATTCATTTCTCATAATCACCGTCTCCTTTAGCCTAACCGGCATAACCGTGGGACGTAAAACTGAAAGATTTCATTTCATTTCATACTGCGGGCACTGGAGTTTCCGAACTATATCATGGCGGCCATTTTGAAACTGGTGCTCCATATGAAACATCTTTTGGTACAGCGTTACTTAGTTTTCCAAGACCTTTCGAACGAGGTATTACTCGACCCATGTTCCCATTTGACATTTCAGAGTTACCCCCCGTTACCCCCATTTACGGGCGGCGGAGAGGGGTACTTTTGACGGAATTGGTTTTCCACCTTAGCAATATATAACGTGTACTTCAAACATTTCCTCTATGTTTTATCATTTTTCAGATATTTCCGTGGATTGATTAAAATGGCCCACCCTGTATATATATATATATATATATATATATATATATATATATATATATATATATATATATATATATATATATATATATATATATAGATAGATAGATAGATAGATAGATAGATAGATAGATAGATATGTTGGTGCACCAGTAAGCTCACAAGAGTACAGATTAATTCATTCTTGATTTTAATCTACAGAACAAATGCTTTTTATGAAAGCAAGGGGACTGCTACCTATAGATGGCTAAGTGAGGTAAATAAAATTTAAATTTCAAATGGAACTGGGGTGGCTCACCGACAATGGCTGATTTAACACGTTTGATAACAGCGCGGGTCTCGGCCTAGACTGAGGTAAATTTTTTTCAAGGAATTCAACATTATAAATGATGTTCGCGTTTGATACTGAAAGAGATTTATCCTATGAAGGAAGAAAACCCAAGATGGGGGCAGGGGGAAAGACGGAAACTGTTTATCCTTAAGTGTTAAAATTTAATTTATTCCCATATCTTTTGCTCTTTCCTTTCCCTCTTTCCTTCTTTTCTCATTTTGTTTAGCTATCCGTACTTTTTCGGTTTCTGCATGAAGCGTATTATTCTTTTCGTTTTCTTTGCATTAATTCCTATCTCTTTGAACTTAATGTGAATGGAATTTCTGCAGATTTATCTCGTGGTTGTTTCTCTAAATGATGCTCTCAGATAGTAATACTTTTTCCTCCAAGTGGAGGAATATCCTGGCATGTTATGTTTTCGGGCACGTATTTGCTGTCATGTTGGTTGTCCAGCTATCAGACATCGAGTGAAACTATTCTGATACTGGAAAAAGCTATCATTTCTTATGTATCCAACCTCCATTTTCTACTGTTGCTGACTGTACAATATAAGAATATCAAGTCTCTTGACCATGTCAAAGAAGTTAGTGGTGAATTTCAAGTAATTCAGCACTATAACGATTCAAAGTGATGATTTCCCCTCTCATCCAAGAATAACATGATGGACCACTTCACGCTAGGTAAGCATACCAGCAACAATATCTGTGGAGGGAGTTGTAAGCTTGGAAAACGTCCTGTACGTTGATTACCATAGAACCATTGTCCTTTTCGTTTAATATTGTCATAATTGTTCCGCTTTTCATTGGAAATTACGATCCGATACAGAAAACCTTCCTGGTTATTAGGTACACTAGAAAACTGTACACCTCCAGATGGTGCTCCTTGTTGGCCGCTGTCAAGCAATAATGAGTACAACAATTTTGTTTAACGATTGTGCGGAGTCGCCGGTGTCATCTCATGTAGAAACAATTAGTACAACCTTTTTGTCTTACCAGTTGTGCGGAGTCGCCAGTGTTAACTCATATAGCAACAATTAGTACAACCTTTTTATCTTACCATGTGCCGAGTCGCCGGTGTCAACTCATGTAGCAATAATGAGTACAACCTTTTTGTCTTACCGATTGCACGGAGTCACCTAACGACAGAGTTATATTGTATGCTAACTTGTCTACAATTGTACGAACACTTTTCTGACTGTCCATTTCCATGGTTGTTTTTGAAAATCTCGCCAGAACGTGCATTTGTCAACGATCGCGCGGGGTGATTTTTCAATGTTATGCCAAAGACAATTTCGAAAATTAAAAACATATGGTGTGTTGATTCATTACTTCTAGCCCAAATGCACTGTTGATGTTTTTCGTGGGTTCCAGTATGAACTCGTGATCGAAAAATCATTTGCAATTGTATTCTGTATGATGCACTTTCACATAACTTTGTTCAACAACACTCCCAGCAGACCAACTGTGCACTTCAGCCTGTTTTCTGAACATGTATGTAGTTTATGATGCACGCGTAATCTCAGTCCATCCATTGTTTGTGTTATAGAGGGATTTGTTTCCTATCATACATAAAATCTGACGTTTCAAGTTTAGAGAACGGGCAGCCACAAATGATGAAACATGATCAAGAATAAGGTTATCTCCAAATCGGTATCGACACCAGCTTTAATTTCTTGGGAGCAAGCAGAGGGGCGGAGATATTTTGGGAGGCAGCTATTTTTGATTACCGAAAATAATGGCTTTATATTACTTAAAGTACATTACGATACAAGACTGAGGAAGGCTCGTAGCTACAGGAAAAGGTATGTGGGAGCCGGAACCCCCAAAAATTTAGTTGGGCTCCCCAATTGAAGATCAACACAAATTGTTTGATATATATCGAACGGTGCTAGTTTTTGTCATTTCTGGGCTCAAATAAGGCGAAGGTTGAAGTAAGAGAATATAAAAGAACCAAAACCTAAAAAATAATGATTTTCAACCTAATCTCAACATTATTCACTGATGTTTACATTAGGCATGATTTCATTGACAATTCCATGATGTATTACATCAGAACAGCACATATTCTGCATACATAATTGTATGTTTTGTTCAGCCGTCTGAATATGCAAAACATAATATTGGTGAAAACGAACATAATAATAAACAAAATACGGCGTTTCACAACCACTCTTAAAAGCATACTTATACTAATATGTTTCATTTTGAGATCAATTTTCCATATTTGCTCCAGCATGAATGTTATGTGATTAATAGAGCAACCCACATTATGCTTTATTTTTATGTAATTATGCTTTATTTTTATCCAAATTATGCTTTATTATGCTTTATTGTTAATTTCAGTCATTGTTTTATATTAATCGTGTATAATGTAAAATATTTAGTATATATTGAATATTCTAAATATCTTAATCTATTTATTAATATTTTATGCAACCAGTTTCTTTCATATTTAATGAAATTTCTACTTAATGCATTGTAAAGAGATATGCTATACTCGAGGCCCTTTACAAAAATAATTTATACCAGAGTTTTGCACTAGTTTTGTACTGTTTTGTACCAACAATAAAAAGTTTTGTACCAGTCCCAAAATGTCCCAAATTTTAGATTTTAGTGTGGAACTCCAACTTGACCTCTGAGTTCTACATTCGCTGATTTGCATCAAAGTGGCTTCATTACATAAAGAAAGTTTTGTACTGTTTTGTACCAACAATAAAAAGTTGTCCCCAAATGTCCCAAATTCCACATTCTAATGCGGATCACTAAGGTCAAGTTGGAGTTCCACATAGCTCGATTTCTTTCAAAATCGTCTCATTAGATAAAGAAAGTTTTGTACTGTTTTGTGCCAAAAATAGAAAGTTTTGTATCTGTCCCAAAATATCCCAAATTTCATCTTCTAATGTGAAACGCCAACAACCATCTCAGTTTTCTAAATAAGAATTTACAAATAAAAGTTGTACCAGAGTTTTGTACTAGTTTTGTACTGTTTTGTACCAACAATAAAAAGTTTTGTACTAATCCCAAAATGTTCCAAATTTTAGATTTTAGTGTGGAACTTCAACTTGACCTCTGAGTTCTACATTCGCCGATTTGCATCAAAGTGACGTCATTAGGTAGAAAAAGTATTATACTATTTTGTACCAACAATAAAACATTTTGTACCTGTAACAAAATGTCACAAATTCAAACTTATAATTTAGAACGCATAAACAAATCTGTCCCATAAACACATATATCAATGATAATGGTCTCACTAAATAAAGAATGTTTTGTACTGTTTTGTACCAACAATAAAAAGTTTTGTACCTTTCCACAAATGTCCCAAATTCCATCTTCTAATGCGGAACACTAAGGTCAAGATGGAATTCCACATATCCCGATTTCTTTCGAAACAGTCTCATTAGATAAAGAAAGCCTGAATTTGGGACATTTTGGGACTGGTAGAAAACTTTTTATTCTTGGTACAAAACAGTACAAAACTTTATCTAATGGCATCACTTTAATGAAAATCGGCAAATGTGGAACTCAGAGATCAAGTTTAAGTTCCGCACTATAATCTAAAATTTGGGACATTTTGGGACAGATGCAAAAGTTTTTATTGTTGGTACAGAACAGTACAAAACTCTAGTATATTTTTTGTAAATTGTTACATAGAAAACTGAGATGACTGTTGGCGTTCTACATTAAAGGATGCAATTTGGGACATTTTGGGACAGATACAAAACTTTTTATTGTTGGTACAGAACAGTACAAAACTCTAGTATATTTTTTGTAAATTGTTACATAGAAAACTGAGATGACTGTTGGCGTTCTACATTAAAGGATGCAATTTGGGACATTTTGGGACAGATACAAAACTTTCTATTGTTGATAAAAAAGTACAAATCTAGTACAAAATTCTGGTACAACTTCTATTTGTAAATTCTTATTTGGAAAACTGAGATGACTGTTGGCGTCTCACAGTAGATGAAATTTGGGACAGGTACAAAATTTTTTTATTGTTAGTACAAAACAGTACAAAACTTTCTTTATGTAATGAGATGATTTTAAAAGAAATCGGGCTATGTTGAACTCCATCTTGACCTTAACGTTCCGCAATAGAAGATGCAATTTCGACATTTTGGGACAGATAAAACCTTTTTCAAATACTAGAAAAGAGTTCAAAACATTCTTGTTATAATGAAATATTTCCAGTGAAATAGATGTGTGTTGAACTAAGATTTGTTTATGCGCTCCAAATTAAAAGATTTAAAAGTACAGTAGAGCGTCGATTATCCGAAATAATTGGGGGACATGGGTGTTCGGAAAACTGGTTTGTTCGGATAATCGAACTGTACATGTTTATTTGGCATGCGCGGAGCGGCACGCCTCAACTCTAAGCTGGCGCAGCTGTTACTGTGAACAGCTTTGATACTGCCGCTACTTCTACAGCCAGTGCCAAACCGACAGAAGTGTGCTGATTGTTGAAACACAGCGACTGGCGGCTTGGTCGATCAGCAGCGCCTTATGAAGGCCCCATTAGAAGCAATGTTCCGCCAGTGGTGGCTCAGTGCGGCGACTACTGTGGGAAACTTGGTTTGGGAGTGAGGGGGATGATGGACGGTAGGGTGGGAGAGTAACAGGTGCGAGCGAGTACACAGTTCGGTTAAGCGGTCGTTCGGTTGACCGACGTTCGGGTAATCGACGCTCTACTGTACAACGTTTTTATTGGTGCTACAAAACAGTACAAAACTAGTACAAAACTCAAGTATACTTTTTTGTGAATTGTTACGTGGAAAACTGAGATGACTGTTTGCGTACTACATTAAAAAAATAAAATTTGGGACATTTTGGGACAGATACAAAACTTTCTGCTGTTGGTACAAAACAGTACAAAACTTTCTTTATCTAATGAGACGATTATGAAAGAAAGTGGGCTATGTGAACTCCAACTTGACCTTAGTGTTCCGCATTAGAATGTGGAATTTGGGACATTTGGGGACAGGTAAAAAACTTTTTATTGTTGGTACAAAACAATACAAAACTTTTTTATCTAATGAGACCCTTATCATGGATATATGTGTTTATGGGACTGAGATTTGTTTATGTGTCCCAAATTAGAAGTTTGAATTTGGGACATTTTGGAACTGGTACAAAACAGTACAAAACTTTCTTTATCTAATGAGAGCACTTTGATGCAAATCGGTGAATGTAGAACTCAGAGGTCAAGTTGGAGTTCCACACTAAAATCTAAAATTTGGGACATTTTAGGACTGGTACAAAACTTTTTATTGTTGGTACAAAACAGTAAAAAACTAGTACAAAACTCTGGTACAACTTTTATTTGTAAAATCTTATTTAGAAAACTGAGATGGTTGTTGGCGTTTCACATTAGAAGATGAAATTTGGGACATTTTGGGACAGATACAAAACTTTCTATTGTTGGTACAAAGCAGTACAAAACTTTCTTTATCTAATGAGATGAATTTGAAAGAAATCGGGCTATGTGGAATTCCAATTTGGCTTTAGTGTTCCACATTAGAATGTGGAATTTGAGACATTTGGGGACAGGTACAAAACTTTTTATTGTTGGTACAAAACAGTACAAAACTTTCTTTATCTAATGAGAACATTGTCATTGATATATGTGTTTATGGGACTGAGATTTGTTTATATGTCCCAAATTCAAACTTCTAATTTGGGACATTTTGGGACTGGTACAAAACTTTTTATTGTTGGTACAAAACAGTACAAAACTTTCTTTATCTAATGAGACGATTTTGAAAGAAATCGGGATATGTGGAACTCCAACTTGACCTTAGTGTTCCGCATTAGAATGTGGAATTTGGGAGATTTGGGGACAGGTACAAAACTTTTTATTGTTGGTACAAATCAGTACAAAACTTTCTTTATCTAATGAGGGCACTTTGATGCAAATCGGTGAATGTAGAACTCAGAGGTCAAGTTGGAGTTCCACACTAAAATCTAAAATTTGGGACATTTTGGGACTGGTACAAAACAGTACAAAACTAGTACAAAACCCTGGTAAATTATTTTTGCAAATGGCGATGTGGAACTCCATCTTGACCGACATTACAGAAAGGGAAAGTAAAAGATATCACCAAGAAATACAAAAAGTGCTCAAATTCAAGAGGTACACATAACAATATAGTGTGGAGTTCTTTTGTACTATTCATTGTTGGCGGAAAGTTTTCTTCATTTCCTTTTTTTTCTCCACATCAAAAGATTACACCGAAAAGTTTACAGAAATAAAAATTAGCTTTTCATTGTTGCATTGTATGTTCTCAATGATTTTGCTTTATAAATATTGGTTTTAAAAAATATTAATATAGTATATTAAAGTTGCAGTTAAATAGAATTTTACAAGAATTATGCTATATATTTTAAATTATGCTTTATGCTTTATTTTCTAAAATTATGCTTTATTATGCTTTTAAAATTAGCTTCTTATGTACTCTTAAATAACCACAACCACGTTCAAGGTACCAACCATATGTCTAAATTGCTATTATGCTTTTTATGTTTTTGGGTTGCTCTACTGATTAGCTATCATAAATGCATGTTAAATGGCGCATTCGAGGATCTTAGATGGCGCAAACAGTTTAAACTTTGGATTCAACTACACGAGTATCACAAAACTTTAAAAAAGCAAATTTTTGAATCAAGAAACATTAGTCACAATAGGCTAGTGAATCAATGTAGAAAGCTCTTAATTTGGAACAAACTAACCCTATCTAAAGAATAATTCTATCAAATTCTCAAGGTATATTATTTTATGTCGGTGCTTTATATTGCTCCTAAAAGTGTGTTACTGAAAGAAAGGAAAAGTTCTTAAGAAACATTTAGACTAGTGGTGTTGCTTGTAAATATCTTTCCAAGGCAGCGTTGCCAGATCTAGCATAATGATGCTAGATCTAGCATAATTTGCATGTCTTTAGCATCTATCATCTTGCATTTAGCATCCTGCCCAAATCTAGCATAATTACAGCAAGTTTATCAAAAAGCCGTAAAACCTGGAGATGAGAAAGAAGTTGGTCGTGGGAAGAAGAAGAACAACAGATATGTATTCTCTTCCACTGATTCATACAGTCGGTAAACCATACAGGCAGTCTTATTTTCCGAAGTAAGTTAGAAGCTTTTTAGTGGCTCCACCCAGGGTTTTCTAATCCTTTAACTGCGAGGCATGGGCGAGCTATGGAGTCCATTCTGCCTCCAACTTTTTGACAACTTCACCATTTTTATTTCTGACTCCATAACCATCTTTATTCCTGAAAGAAGGTCCGAGACCGACTAAAAATCTGCCCCTCCCCCTCCAGCAGACAATTCCCAACTCCGCTTATGCTGCGAGGTAATTTTCTTTCAAAATTTGTAAACAAACACTTTGCATTCATTTATACGATATATACGCCATTGAGTCTGGCAACGACTGCACTAGTTTAGTTGAGTTAAAGCTTTGGTGCGTGAAGTATTGAGTTCTAGTCACGCATTCTTGCGCTCTGCGTATTTTAAGTTACGTTATCGTATCTCAACTTCGTTTATTTTTCTTTTAAAACTCCTGAATTAGTAATTATGAGGATCTAGCATAATTTGACCGAATCTAGCATAATTTCGATCAGGTTTTGGAATAATTCCGAGCTGTGAGTCTGGCAACGCTGTTCCAAGGTAAAATGGATAATGGTTTTATTTACCACTTAGACAACTAAATGCTCACCCCATTGATCCACAAGTGATCAACACGAGCCGTCAACCTTCAATCCCAATCGTTGAGGATTCATTAGATAATATTCCGAGCAAGTCATCATCACGTACAAAAGCTGTAACCTCGGATTTAATTGCACAAGCGACGAATCTTGAGGGAGAAAGACCTGCTCGGCCCAATTTATGTGGATACTTGGAAACAAAGTTCGGTAAAAAAAAAAAAAATGTAGTTTCCAAAGTCAGAGTGGAATAACACAGTGTCTTGTATAGAAAAATCCGTTGTAAGAGACCAAACATTCTGCTAATCTTGTAGGAAGTTTCTAAGAATCAGATTTTTGTTTTGACAGGAATATGCAAATTGTAAGTCAGCACTGAAGTAGCGGAAAGGATTTGATAAAGATGCTACCTCTAAAATCTACATAGAAGCAATCCAAATTCTGAAAGAATTTAAAAAATAAGGCAGTGGAATGGGGATAGGTGTTAATACAATTATAGTTGCGGAATAGATAGCCAGAAATAATAACATATTAAGAGTGTAGGTAGTTTCTCGCAGTAAATGATCTACCATATCGTGGGGATTGAGGATGTGGATTCAAAGATGCAAAAATAAATCCTTATGAATAAAGTTCTACCGGACTTTTTACACCACTGTTCAAATACACAATAGAAAAAGATCCGAAACTGAAGTCCATAGTTTATACATATTCCTCAGAGGCCTCAATATATGTTACATAAAGTCCAGAACGAAATAATAGATTTGTTTTCAGAGATTGTACTCGACAAAACCTTTGAGGCTCTTCCCAAAGTAGGATTTCGAAAACAAATAATTTGTTAGTGTCATGATGGTGGTACCAAATTGTCAGGGTGTAAGGAAGGTATTTAAAAGCGATTACGAGAAAAACCTCAAAACCCAGTCCGTTATATTTCTGACGCTCCTACTGATATTTACAAAAAATGACTTCTGTGCTATTTTCCATTGCTGTTTAATTTTATGTAGTTTAGTAAACTTATATTATAGGTTAGGTTTGCTTACCCGTGTTATATTTACCCATCACTGTACAGTTTTATCTCCTTACAAACAAGCCACGCAAAGTCATACTGAAACAGAAGTACTATATGTTCTCGAAAACAAAAAAGTTGAGACCGCACAGTCCTTCCGTCGATGTTCATTCTCGTGAAGAACTGAACCAAAAATCGGCCCACACAACGGATTGCCATTTTCCACGCGTTATGTCACAGTTCCAGTAGGATATGGGGTCACAACGTATTGAAAAGGCCACAATGTCAGGAACCAATAATAGCACAGAAAAATTCTTAATGTAGAGAAAAAACATAACACAGAAACAAGCTATGTGATTAAAGTTAATTTTACAGAGAAATTCGCAAATAAGTATGAAAATACAACTGGTTCTTACTGGGCAACAAAACATGATCATTCGATTATAAAGGTTTCTGATCGTCCCGATACATTCAGTAGATTCCAAGAAAGATTCCAATATTCCTCTTCGGTCTCAACAAGGTGTTTATTATCATACTGGAAGATCTGTTAGTTGAATATAAGCGATCCGTCCGGGAAGTAGAAGTACCCGACATGAGAGTCGTATTATTATGTTCAATCTATTAACGACTCCAGCTTAATTTCTTGGGAAAGAAATTGGAAAGGCAGAATTTTTGAAAAGAGTCAGATATTTTTGTGTACTAAAAATAATACTTTTATATTACTTGACCTAACTTACTATACAACATTAAATTGTCTAATTTCATCTCCCGTGATTCCAAAGATCAAAGAGATGGGTTATAAACACAATGGATCTTTTGAATGAAACATCAGGAAAGTAAACAACCGTAAGAAACATCTACAATGTTCCGTGCAGTGATGACGATTAGGGGGGCTTGGGAGAGATATTTTTTCCCCACTTTTTGTCTCCAAATCATTATCGAATCACATTCCCCTTTACTAAGTGCCGTATCTAACTTTAACAACACCCAGGACAAGCTTGAAAATTGCACTTCTACTCCCACTCTTCTAATCCTAATATCAATTCCATCTCTTCTTTTCTATTTCCTTGTTGTAACTTGATTATGAAGAAATAATAACATGTTATAATTAAAACCATTTAATTCAGTTTATTGTAATTTCTGCGCTCCTTCCGTGTTTTCTGTCGAATTCCAGAAGTCCAATATCATGCTGTTCAATTGGCTGTGATATCACAGCGCTTTGACCTCAGATCAGTAGCTCCGTGTTTGACAATGTGCTCGATCTCACCTTTTTCAGAAATCTCTAGTTCTCCTGTAGAATCCTTTTCCAAATCATTCTCGATTAGTTTTACTTCCTCCTGCGATGTACTTAAAGTTGATCCACCTTCATAGTCCAATATGGCAGGTTTACTTGTCGAGCTCCTAAAAGTACTTACTTTTCAAAGAAGCTTCGATAAATATTGTTGGATTTTGAGTTTCTTCTACATCTAGCTGTCTATTCCGCAGCACGACCACATGTTTCTTTCCAGATCAGTTATTTACATTTTGTATATACAAGCAAAACGTTAACAAAATAAAAAAAGAATATACTTCCTTCCTTGTCTGTTCCAAATCATTAAATGCAATGGAATCTTTGAGTTTACGTTCCATGCCGGTTAGGCTAAAGGTGACTGTGTTTATGAGAAATGAATGAAACGGTGGGATGAAGAAAGTGGGAAGAAACGGGAGCCAAATCATTAAAGTAGACCGAAGTTGCTCAATCTTGAAATACGTCCTAATAATACAATAATGTCAGCATTGCAAGATTTTTGAACAAGAAGATACCAAAACAAATAATCACGTATGCTATACTCCAGTTGCCTCAACAAGCTCTTAAAATTTTGTCTGCACAGTTTAATAGTAGTGATAAAGAAATTTTCGCTCTATCTTGTGACAAATCGACGCTTCTTCAAAAAGAATAATGTAATCGAAGCGTTTTGGATTGTACGCATAATTATATGGAAAATTTTATACTTTTTTAACCTTCACATTAGTCTACTTACCTTGATTAGGGACTTCAAAATTTCATCTTTTTATCCACTGAAAAGTATCGGTAATTCAACCTTATGCTATAATAATTTAATTGAAATTCATCGTAATTTGGCCCATGATGAACAGCAGTGTGGTAATTGGAGGGGAAGAAGGAGGGAAATTCCCATTTACCTATAAACACTTCCCCGAAACCTAGTTCGCTTTTGCTTTCTAGGAAGGGAGGGAACTTGGTAATGACATCAAACCTTCATGTGTAATTACAAAAATTAAATTTATAAATAAATAAGAAATCATGATTTTATCAGGCTTTAATTGATAATTTATGCACAAGATTCCCTGTGAAAGGTGCGGTAGATGAAGTTTCTGTTCTCCATGAGTCGATATTGCCAACTGACATGGTCGATATGGAAAAGATGTTGTATGGTGATAGAGAGGTGATATTTCCTGCTGAGTATTTCAAAACTGACCTAGAAAAATCGTTATCAGACTTAAGTCTAACAAGCCGATTGTCGATGAGGAGTTGTAGAAATTTCTACGTGGAGTAGAAGTATCATCAATTTCCACAACAGAGTGCGAACGGGGATTTCCCCTTATAAATTTACAGAAGACTGATATTAGAAATACACTAAGTGCTCAAACATTGTCTAACTTGTTGTTCATCAATGTTAATGGACCACCACTAGACAAGCTCAAAGTAGAGGAGCTAGTTATTTCTTGGCTGAAAGATGGACATTATTCCGCTGCGGATGATTTACCACAGGAGGCCAACAGGACATAAACCCGATTTCAGATTTCTTTTAAGTTGGCAAATTACGAGTTATGGAAAATGTATACTCGTATTACTAATGGCTTATTTGTGTTATTCAACTTTGTACCTAAGTTTCTTCTTTGATTTCTTATTGTAACAGAGTGGTGCTTGAGCGATTGACCATAGAAATTCAAACTCCGATTAGTCACAATTTGACAGTCTTGTTTTATTACAAGCGTAAACTCTTTAGTCAGTAGAGAAGATGCCGTGGATCATGTGTCAGAGTTGATGACGATGGATTTTGGTGAGTCAGAGTAGGTCACGGTGGATGAGAGTGGATCATGGTGGGTGGTGGGTCATGGTGGGTCACGGTGGGTCATGGTGGGTGGTGGGTCACAGTGGGTCATGGTGGGTGGTGGGTCAGTGGGTCGTGGGCCACAATGGGTGGTGGGTTAGTGGGTCGTAGGTCAAGTTTTCATTGACCCACGCCAACTCTGCTGTACACCTCTAATGTAAGAACAGTGTTGAGAAGAACAAAATTGAAAATATTGAGCAGCAGAAGATACTTTCCTCTTGGTAGCGAATGAATTAGACGTAGAGCAGTGGCGGAGCTGCAATGGAGCAACTGGAGCAGTTGCTCCAGAGCGCATAGTAAAAGGGCACAAGGACGAAAAGAAGAATACAGAAAATTGTTCCTTACGCAAGGAACGTTTGAAAACATTTCAAAAGGTACGCTATGACTATTAGCAGTTAATTGACAATAGCCGATACTGGGGACGGATCCAGGAATTTTTGAGAGGGGCGCAGGTGTGGAAAGTAAACTTCAGAATTTTTTCGATATTTCGTTCGCTAACTAAAAACGTGGACTGCAGTACTTCATAATACGTATTTATCTTCGCCTTTCTGGAGTCGACATTGAGGAAAGCCATGTTGTCGAACACGAGATAATCCAGGATTACCATGAAAAAAGTTTTTATAACCATCTTTTTATTATTGTACTATTTTATTTTATTATTATCGTTTTTTTTTATTAAATTGGATTAAGTAGAGTAAACCATATATATAACGCAGCATCTGAAATGCACGGGGCAGGGGGCGGGTATGAGTAAATCGATGATCGATCGATCCAGGGCGCAGTAAAACTAGTTACGCGACTGAATTAGAGCACTTAATAAAATAATTAGTAGAAATTCTTAGAGAAAGGAAGCAACACTTATGTCAGATGCATTTAATGGAATAAATTTGTACTTATTTATGTGCGTCACTCTTAGGAATATGTACGAAGTGTGTTCAAAAAAGACCAAACTTTCGGTGTAAAATCTGTAATGTTTATTTTACAAAATTTATGCACTGTTACCCTCAAAGTAGTCCCCTCTACTGGCAATACACCATTCTTAACGTTTCATTCATTTTTGAAAAGCCTTCTGGAATGCACTTTCTGGGATGGGGCTCAGGTCTCTAGTAGCATTGTACTGAATCTCATTTATGGTTTGGAAACAACGTCCTTTCAAAGTGGTTTTAAGTTTGGGAAACAGGAAAAAGTTTACTGGGATTAAGTCCGGAGAATAGGATGGATGAGGCGCAACTGGTGTCTCGTGTATTGCCAGATAACTGCGAATGAGGCTTGAGCCGGTATTGGCATGGTGTACCTTCCAAGCCTCGTTTACCCACAATGCAGCCTTTTCCTGCGCACAGCTTCCCTCAAACGACCTAAAATTCCTGGTACAACTGTTTGTTTATCATTTGACTACTTGGTTCAAATTCAAGATGAACAATGCCTCCCCAATCGAAAAGCACAACCACATCACATTGATCTTTGACCGAATCTTTTTTTTACGAGGAAACCCTAAATGAATTAAAAAGGAATTGAAATGTCTCTGTAAAAATTGTTCCAACTTTTTAGCAAATTTCACACACACGCACGTTCTTCTTCAAGATCTTTCAGTGTCTCTTTGTCGCTATTTCGACGAATGGCTTGTGCACATGCTTGATTTAGCGGCTGTAACTCGGCGAAAGAAGGTAAATGGCAGTCTGTTGTCTAAATCTACTGTTAGGTGCTCAGCGCTCTTCTTCTGCCAGTTGGCGAGCTATTTGAAAAGTTTGGTAACTTTTTTGAACACACCTTGTATGCCACTCTTAAGAGTATGTGTATCAACTTTAGTGGGAAGGCAACGAACGACAAATACAATCTCTTACTTAACAGAGTATATTTGTAATATTCACTGCATAAATATATAAATTAATTGTTGCAACTAAATAAAAACTATCGATTGTTATTGGTAACGAATGACATAATTTTTAGAGGCATATTTTTTTTTCTCACAATTATCTCAAAAAATATTCATGAGAATTTATCCTCAAGTATAGTATCTTGTTCGGCTCGATGGCATCTATTCATTTATATATTTCTCATACTTAAAAATCTCAATATCATAGTTAAGCAAAAGATAAAGTTTTAGAATTAATGCTAATTTTGGGTTCTTACTCATTAACAATATTATGTACTGGTGTCTTACTAGCATTAGAATGAAAGGTTGAAGACGGGGAAAACTTCAGGATCAGTTTCATCTTAAGAGTCCAATCTTTCCATCTCCTTTGAGGAAAAGAAAACTCAGTTAGTATCAAGTTTTCCCAATTCTTTTTCCTTTGGTTTCTTAAGAAAGCAAAAAAGAAATATTTTTTTGATCTATTGACGTCGTTTTCAACACCCTCTACATGTCTTTTGTAAAGTAGGCATATTACTAACAGCCACATTGCTTTTTTTTTTTTTTTTTTTTTTTTTTGCTTTATACTATCACTGTTGCCAGAACAGATGCGCCGCTTGTATCGACAACGACAATCTCTTTAGAAGGAATAACCCCAAGACATAGCTACAACTTCAGCCCCTTTCCCGCAAAAGAAAACGAGAAAAAGAAGCAAGAGCATAGAGGATTTTTAAGAAAAAAAGAAAAAGGGAAGAGATTATTCCTCTGAGATTTTGGGAGTAGACGAAGAACAAGGGAAACAAGAATAAAAAATAGGGTGAGAGGAGATGTTGGACGACTGTGGTATTGGTTCCAATATTGGAAGCTGAGCCACAGGTGTTGGTTTGGAAAAGTCGACAGCAGATTGTGGAGACACGTCGCTAGCGATAGAATATATCTGAAAAACACAAGAAAGGAAGGAAAAAAGGAAAGGGTCAAAAAACTGTATAGCCCAAAATCTAGGTCAAAATCACATCTGGAAGGGTGTATATGTCATATAAAGAGGAAAAACTAATATTTTGGAATGTGTTCTATTACCGGAATAATAAAGTCAGGTTAGTTTTAATTCCGTTCGCTTCTAATCAATTTTCTTCATAGAATAAAAAAGATATAGGTAAGTTCAAATTATACATAGCGAGCAAAGTAGAGTTTCACTATAGTACGACCTTCCTTACCATTTGATCCTTATGAGCAGATCACAAGAGACACACGAGAAATGAGATAGCTACAAAATGCGTGTTCAAAATAAAAATTTATTCTATAGAATTCGACATTCTCCTCTCTTTCTATGATAATTTTAAGGTTTCTTTTCATTGAGAATTTCCATACTTCTTCGAAATAGATCTCTAACAGTTAACAGTCTTTGATGTTTAACCACCGTGCAGTTATTCATTTTCCAACAAAATAACTCAATAAGTACGTATATTAGAACTGAATTTGGACTATCAATACTATAGTTATCTCAAACTCTGAGCCCTCGAGATTGGTAACTGGTTAACGCACGCGCCTTCGAAGCAACAAACCTGGTTTGATTCCCACTGGGAGGTCTCATGATTTGGGATCCAATGTTAACTAGTAGGTCCATGTCTGATTTTGCCTCGATACTGAACAGGAGGCTAAACTCCTAACCAACTCCTAAAAACCAACTCAACCAACTGACTAATCAAGGTTGGGAACTATGGCAAATTATGTGATACAAATACGAAAAGATAACGTAATTCATGTATGGTGGGACTCATGGAGCATGTTTTACTATAGTTCCGAATTTAGGGACATTGAAAGATGATTTTTCAAATAATTACAATTAATAATCATATTTTAAAATTGAATTTTCATATACATTTTAATTTCAGGACTTTTAATTAAAACATGTGCTTGAGGATGGAGAGAGCGGACCTCGTGAATAAAAAAGAAATTCATGACTGTGAACAACAAATACCTACATTAGTTTGGCTATAATCTGACGAAAACATTGCACAAGATACAGCTGATATGCAATTTCTCCTGAGTGTATATGCAACCCAAAAGCTTTCAAAGTTGTTAGGGTTGCAGCTGTATGGAACTCAATTGTAACATTCAGTAATGTGCAGTAGACTTGGTTTCCAAGACCACTACTCGTAGAAAACTTGCACAGTATTTCAGCAAAGCAGATCCTCCTTGAAGGATTAATAAACGTGCTAACTACTTCCACTGAATTGAGATACAAACAACGTCAGCCCAAGAACAATTTAGTCGAGTCAAAATGCGGTTTGACCTGGGCAAAATTGCAACCTTTAGTTTTACATCTGTATTTTGTTTAGATATCTCACCTGATGAAAATATCCAAAATTCGACAAAATCGGACCACGGGAACACCCCCCAAAACGGTTTCAAAATGGCCGACCATGTTTTTTTGAAAAAATCGTAGACCTTTACGTTGGCGGCTCTAGTAGCCCTCTTAATTGACACAGAGACATGAATGATACCTCGGTGGAACGCTCATAGACCACAAATTCCAAAGAAGTGACTTTTGTACTCATCATGCCCAACCCGTAGAAGAAAAAGAAGAAGAAAGTTGATTTTTGTTTTTTAATTGATATTTCTTAGACCCTGGCAACACTGTACGTCCTCATACGCCGGCAGAAACATTCCCATGCGTAGACCAGACATCGGTAACAATAATATAAAAAAATGAAGGACGTAGGTTCAACAGTAAGGGAGATACAAATTCGGAACCGTGGACAAAGAAGGGTCACTGTGTATATTTTTTACTGTGGTCTAACTTCTGTTCCTTAGATCTAGCATCCTCCCTAATTGTCACAGAGACATGAAGCATACCGCGTTGGAAAGCTTATGGAACCCCCTTGCCAGTGACGTATCGTTTGTGCTCCCTGTGACCAACCTGTAGAAAAAGAAGAAGAAGAAATCTTGAAAAAAATTGGGAAAATCTACACTTTTACCTTTCTTGGGCTCTGGCAACCCTGATAATCGTTCTACGCATGAAAAAATCTTGTTTCTTTCTTTAAATCAAAGGTCGCTTTAATATAAGTACTATACATAAAACAAAAATATCCTTAAGCAAAAGAATGGGAATAACGAAAGACTTTATAAGGCAAATTACACATCGACATCGTCATTGCCTACGCTAACACTGTCCTCACCATTTTCATTTAAACAGTTAAGACATTCAGTTTCTTGGCATACGCCACAAGCAATAGCAAATAGAAGGTCATACCATAATACAGTGTACAAGACAATTCGTTTTATAGAAACATAACACCTATATATAAAGCAAAAATATTCTAAGGCAAAAGAATGGGAAGACGAAATACTTTGGGAGACAAATTGCACATCTACATCGTCATCGCCTACGCTAACACTGTCCTCACTATATTCATTTAAAGAGTTAGAACATTCAGTTTCTTTGCACACACCACTAGCAATAGTACATGGAAGGGCATGCTTTCTGCAAGTATAATACATTCTTGCACACCCGGAAGCACAGTTGCAATGAACAATGGTGAGCAAATTCCATACCCATCAAACACGATGGTTGATGTGCCATATTTACGAACCGTATACTCAGCAAATGATGGAGCGATATTGTCGTACGAACTGCCTTTACACCATGGTAGTCTATGAAACAGAGATCCTCCGTCTAAGACATACAGAATATTGTCTGGCTCTGTTCACTCAAACTGTGCGCTCTGCTGCTTGCTGAACTCTCGTATCGCATAGGCCAATGGAGCTTTGTCTGCCTTACGCATCATGCTGGGTGACTCAAATAAAGCCGATGGGTAGGCACATAATTCATGCGCTAAGGTCTCCTCTAAAGATGTGCTGCCTGCATTAGCAACAACTAACAGTCTTTGAAGCAAAAGATTCGAATCGACGGAGATATCGCTGCTGATTTTAACACTACTCGGGGATGCTAGAGTTTTGACTTTATCTGCACGTTTCCCCTTCACAGTGAACAGGTCTTTACCAGATAGTTTCTTCGCATGGTCTGCCCCAACTGAAAATAAATTATGAACGTTGACCGAGGAATCCGGTGTGACGCCAGTGGCAATGTTTCTCAACGATTTGTCTCCGTCAAATGGTGAAATGGGCTGCAGTCCTGCAAGCATGCGACGTGTGTCACTGATATCACGTGACATTCTTGACGTTTCGGCTCCTTTATGTTGTTCGCTAGTGACATATGCTGTGTGAGTAAGAGTTTGCATCGCCAGATTGTACTCGGAGCATGCTGGCATTGAGAGCACCCACAAAGATCGTTGCATCTCCGAAATTCCACTCCCATGGGTTAGACCTCCAGTGGATTTTAGCGATCTCATCAGAACCTGCTCTCTGACTAGATCAGAGGACAACCCAGCCCAATAACGGTTGCTTCTTCTAATAACTCCGAGCCCATTTTGAAAGCTTTCGTGAACGTTGGATTAACCGATGGCAGCGTTAACATTGTTTGCAGGTACAAGCAAGTCGACTTCAAATAATTGAAGTGTCCTGCTGCAGCGAAAATGGGAATGCACTCTGCTATAGCATCAAGATGATCCTCCCAGCTTCCTATTCGGTCTGCTGCCACAAGTTTCCTTGCTGTAGTCAACATGCGCTGGTATGCAAGAAACAACTGACTTTTTTTGATGTGTTAATAAGTTCTGACTTTCGTGCTTATATTTTTTCTCGGGCTTCTTGAAGAATATGTGAAGAACTAGCTCCAGTTACAGTAATCTCACCCGACATCAGACTCTGATAGAGAGAGTAAGCATCGTTGATAGTTCTGTGTGTTCCGTTATCGGTCTCCAGAAAAACATTCTCCACAAGCAATGCACTTAATGCGAGGTCAACCATCATGTGAGCACGGAAGGCTCTTGCTACGGACTTGCCACTTAACATATGTACAACCGAATTTTCTCCATAAAACCTCATGCAAGATTTCACGTAAGCCTGAACCATCTATCAGGGAACAAATTGCTCCTAGAAGGATCATGAGAGTATGAAATAAGCCCAACAGGACAACCGTGTCCTTAATACTGGTGTTATGTGCTCTGTCATGCAGGATACGTGAAGCTTTCCTAAACAGTGGTTGGTCTAAGGTGATGATTGGTGTGACTTTATATTTTCTCGCAAGATTATTCAGGTACACTAAAGTGGAATAGATGCATGGCATATAAGATGGATGGAGGTCAATAATCGGTAAGCAGAGAACAGTGGATTTCCCTGGATGATGAAGAGATGGATCTGCGTGAATGGCCTGCATCATTCCTGACCAGTTTGGTGTGCGTGACGGAAAGTGCCAGGTAGGTTTCCACAAAATATCCAGGGAGCTTTCGTTCGGTGATGGTGCTGTTACCAGTTCACAGTTGACCTTTTCAAGAATAGCCCTGGCTTCAGTGTATGCGTGAATGGGAACACTGGCAAGGGATTTCACATCAGCATCAGAGACAGGCATCCGAAGAATGGTTAGACTGGTAGTAGTGGATGGAGTAATGGCCGCCAACATTTCTATACCATGGAATGTGCCTAAACCACTCCGCGTTTGGAGATTATGGTCTACATTATCCGCTGCAAAGAGGAGAGTCTGGTCTGCTGGCATTTCGATCACACGATTACCAAATGTACTTGCAGCACAGCGTTCAAACCGCTGCACTTCCGCATATGAAGAGCAAAATCCCAGGTGATGCAGCCTGTCAATCAGGTGTTTCGATCGATAGTGGTGGTGCAGCTGCACAGCAACACCTAACTGCAGAGGAGCTAACATATCTCTTGGTCTGGCTGCTTGCATCAAACACTGGCCAATCGATGCTATTTTGGTTGCATTGTCCTTTCCGGCAAAAAGTATAACATAGAATAGTTTAAGGCTAGGTGGAATGTACTGAAGAAACTCCTGAATGCTGAAGTCGCTGGGTGAAGGATATGTAGTTTGGATTTTATGTCGCTTTTGATCAGTCGAGCTACGGTTTCTATTATTCTATTTTTTCCTTTTCTTCATAATACTCTCGTGGTAAATCACGATATGCCCGTAGAATGTGATTGGTAGTTTCTCGAAGTGTAATGAAGTCGTTTTTTCTACTGTCAATAGAAATTATATTTTTTTCACCGAATTACTCCATTAGTTGACGCTTCATGCGTCGTCCGTCATATGCAATGTGATCAGTCCCTACAAGAAATGTGCCCATTTCTGTAACAAGTTCTCCCACAGTTAGTTGCTCATCATCGTGCTCTTCCAAATAACTACAAATGCGCTGAAATGCTCGGATTCTCTCATCATTTGTAGGTCGGCCAGCCCGGAATTTTTTTTGATGCTGACTGATTGTCGGTGCAGTATTGTTGAGGAATTGATTTACCTGTTCGAAAGTTGATACTACATGATCTGTGATAGACACAATCTCCAGCATGAAGATCAGATGAGAAGTACTCAATTCGGCCTCGAACAGTTTATGACCCGGTATCGTTTCGTTCATTGCAACACTTTAAAATATTGTGTGGCAATGCTTGTGTTTTCACTCGCACATTTTCTGATTTCAACACGTGACGGTCATCAAATAAGACAGGCGTTCCGCAAAACAGGCAGTCACTGTTGCTGTTGAAGGACCCATCCGACGAGTGAGTAACTCGTTTTTGCATCGGCGATGACGTTTTTGTTTTTAGGGCAATCGCAATATCTTTTTTATCAATGTAACGTTTGCGACAAGAGACATAAACCACCATACTTGTAGCGGCAAGAATGTTACTACCGCGAGCCTTACTGGCATTGTTCACTCCTTGAGCTCCCTTTTCTTGAAGTGTTATGAGGTTATCGTCAGGATCTAGGCTTCTGCAGATGATACACAAACGTGTAAGGGAATCAGCCATGGTTCTTCAGTGCCTAGGTTCATGCAAGACTATGATATGTAGAAAAGCTTATGGAACCCCATTTCCAACGACGTATCGTTTGTGCCACCTATACCCAACGATTACCAGGGTTGCCAGAGCCCAAGAAAGGTAAAAGTGTAGATTTTCCCAATTTTTTTCAAGATTTCTTCTTCTTCTTTTTCTACAGGTTGGTCACAGGGAGCACAAACGATACGTCACTGGCAAGGGGGTTCCATAAGCTTTCCAACGCGGTATGCTTCATGTCTCTGTGACAATTAGGGAGGATGCTAGATCTAAGAAACAGAAGTTAGACCACAGTAAAAAATATACACAGTGACCCTTCTTTGTCCACGGTTCCGAATTTGTATCTCCCTTACTGTTGAACCTACGTCCTTCATTTTTTTTATATTATTGTTACCGATGTCTGGTCTACGCGTGGGAATGTTTCTGCCGGCGTATGAGGATGTACAGTGTTGCCAGGGTCCAAGAAATATCAATTAAAAAACAAAAATCAACTTTCTTCTTCTTTTTCTTCTACGGGTTGGGCATGATGAGTACAAAAGTCACTTCGTTGGAATTTGTGGTCTATGAGCGTTCCACCGAGGTATTATTCATGTCTCTGTGTCAATTAAGAGGGCTACTAGAGCCGCCAACGTAAAGGTCTACGATTTTTTCAAAAAAACATGGTCGGCCATTTTGAAACCGTTTTGGGGGGTGTTCCCGTGGTCCGATTTTGTCGGATTTTGGATATTTTCATCAGGTGAGGTATCTAAACAAAATACAGATGTAAAACTAAAGGTTGCAATTTTGCCCAGGTTGAGGGTAAAATTGCTCTAGATTTCCTGGACTAATTATGATGCACGCTTTTTAGTAAACATATGTAAAGTACGTGCTACTCTGTTGCCAGATCATTTGCTGTAAAAGGCGTCCCGTTAATTTTCGTGTTATTTTTTTAGTTTTTATTTACTTATTTATTTATTTTGAAAAAAATCAGATCTTCGTACGTGGCACCATGGTAAGCACTTCTACAATAATTGTTATTGAAACACTATTACTCGATAAAACATAATTGTAACCTTTCTCCAAGAAGTGGATATAACGTAGACTCTAGAACTTTCAAGGGGCGCTAGGGTGTTGGGTGGTGTAGATAAAGCGCTGATTCCAATCATTAACGTTGTAAAATGGAGTCCCGGATTCAAACTTTGCTCCCGCCAAGTGAAGTTTGTGGTGGACAGACAACGTGTGCGTGGGTTTTCTCGGGGTTCTCAGGTTTCCTCCCACTTTCTTCATTCCACTATTTCACTCATTTCTCATTATCACCGTATCCTTTAGCCTAGCCGGCATAACCGTTGGACGTAAAACCCAACCCCATCAGAAAGTCGCAGTCGGAAAGAGGGATTGCCGCCGGAGGCAGCTGGCACCCTTCCACGGCGGCACGACAATCTACTTGTTCAAAGTTGCCGACCTTTTGCCGAGGCGGCAAGCGGTCGAAAATCGTAAAATAAAATGTCCTTTGCCGGCTCTTTGCCGACTGTTGCCGACTGTCAGAGTCGGAAAAACAGTTGGAAAGGCTTCTTTCCGACCCTCTGCCGACTCCTTATGCCGGTCTCTTTTCGACGGTGGCGCTAACGCATTTACTGCTCCTTTACGGCTGTTTGCCGACTGCTCGGCAAGACAACTTTCCGACGGTGGCGCCGGCGCATTTAATGTTCATTTCCGGCTGTCGGCAAAGTAACTATTCTAGGTCGCGGTCGAAAATCGCGCTGAAAGACGCAGGCGTCCGGCGCCGGCAATCCGACCGCGGCATCTGGTCGGCATGGACAAATTGTCCAACTGTAGGCGGCAGAATCCTGTTGGGGGAAAATTTCATTTCATTTTCTTTTTCAATCATAAAACATGACAAGCTAGATTTAAAAAAAAACATCCTCACAAAATGGGATCGAAGGAGACACAGTGCTTCAGAGGTATAGCGCTCACCTTTGGTGCAAGGGGTACTTGATTGAATCCGCACCATATTAGTTGCTGGTGAAGAACATCGTGTTCGTGGATTTTTCGGAATTCTCTTTTCCTCCCGCATTCTCATCTCACTAATTGTTTCATAATCATTCACATTCATTAATCATACGGCTCTTTTAACCATGCGCATAACCATAATACGTAAAACTGAACAATTTTATTTCATTCTTAAAAATACGTCATTTAATTTTGGGGGGAACAGTATTGAGAGAAAATAATTCTGTATTCTTTCAGACAATTATAATGTAGTATATAGTTTATAAACCTTCAAGAACTAAATATTTTAACCAAACCATATGTAATGGAGGGTGGAGATTATTTCATGTTAGGATCTTGAGTAAATTATATATATTGGGAAAGAACGGAAGACACGTTGAACACAACCTGAACGATTATGTCTAGCTAATTACTACATTTTAAAAAAATCTTTTTTAATTAAAATCGTCGATCTAAATTCTGCAGTAATGCCACCTACACAGAATTGCAACCGTAACCTGCTATATTGGCCAAAAGTTTCATTTCATGTTATTTCACCACATGCAGAGACCGAGAAAGAGAAATAGATAGTCCTGACTAGAGCGTGGGAGGAGTACCAGAAGAGAACACCAGATGACGTGACAAGGCTTCTAGCCCTTTGAGGTGGCTTAGAAATAGCAACATAGCTAGAAACTGGCTTTCCATTTGCAAAACCACACAAACAATTCCCCACAACTGTAGAAACTCCACGCACTGCATATTTACGTGTTACCATGAGGGCTAAAGAAAAAAGACATATAAACTCTCTATCTCTCTCTTTCTGGTAGTTGTGGCATTAAAAAAAAAACTAGTTGGAAGTACAGTTTGACTCTAGTTGTTCCTAATTCAGATAAAGCTTACGTAACAGCGTTGGATATTACATCGTCGCAAAATATGGAGGTTGCACTACGTTGTGCTTTCGTTTTATTCTCTGCCTCACATAAGGTATATCTATGATTTAAAACAAGTGAGTGTCGTTTCATATTATTAAACTGCGGTAAACCTTCTAATTAGAACCGGAAGACGTAGATCTGTCACTTCCGGTTGCAATAACGGAATAGGGCCTGATATCAAACACATTGTCGTTGTTATTGTTTGTTATAATTTAAGCTTTCCATTTCAGAACCGAGGTTATATCAGGCGTAAATTTGCATACTAAGGTGAAATTCGTACCTTTCTCATGAATTATACGCAATACGGATAACCGATAGCCAAAGTAAAGATGTCTTCTGTTCTAAAGGATACCAGGTATACAGTTTTAGAAACCCAGAAATGCGATCTCACATGAAAGATAACATGGAGTCGAGCATAGCTATCTCTCATCTCTTCAAGGAAATGCGATATTTTCAAAAAAGGACTATTTTGAAACCCCATGTGAACCCCTCGCCCCCAACTAAGCCGAAGACAATTTTTTTCCGTAAGTAGGAGTAGTGTTAAGAATAAATAATAGTGTTAAGAACTCGTAGTTTCGTGTTAGAGATCTGAAATTGTTAGAAGACAAGTGTTGGTTAAGTGAGGATGTAATTAATATTGTCCTTTCCCGTGGAGAACAGATATGCAACAATGACTTCGCCGAAGCTTGTGCTCTAATGGACATGATAACTGGATCTTATGGCCCCTAACAATTATGAACGGGTGTGGACAAATTGCACTGCAGAACGAGATATTCTCTCACGACGCTTCATATTTGTTTTCAGTTAATGAAAATAGAAATCATTGTACTTTAGTTGTTGTTGAAAACAGGGGCGTCATTTAGGGGGAAAGGGGGCAATTGCCCCCCTGAGTTTGAGATTTATATAGATTTTATCAATAAAATAGTAGTAAGCCAGGGAAAAACGCGAAATTTCACTTATATCAAGGAATCTTGCCCCGCTAAGCAAAATCTGAAATGACGCTCCTAGTTGAAAATGAAGAGAGAATATAGTAGAGTCATATTTTGATTCTTTTGGCGGACTTGCAGCTTAGAAGATTATACAATCAATTCAATTATGGTTCAAAATATCCCAAGGCATACGAATAGTTACGACTGTAGAATTTTTGTGCTTCTTTATGCAGAGTGCATCATTAAAAATTATCAATTTAGATTTGATCCGCTGAACATGCCACTTTATAGGAGGATGTTTCAAGCAGAACTAATCGGGTTGAATCCACAGAGTCACCAACTGAATTGGATGCATCATTAATTGATGCTAAACGGATTTATAAATAATGTTTAGAAGAATAATGAGTAAAATCTATGAGACAAATTGATTGTAAAAGACGAAATCACCGAATTTACGTATAGTAGAATTTCCCTAACGAATCAACCTTCACGTAGTAGGCAGCGTTCAGCATGACTACCTTTTAAGGAGCAATCATAGCTAATGACTCTAATGTACTTCTCTCTCTCGGTGAAAAGCTAGAGTCAGTGGTGGAATTGTAACTACGCTGCCCATATGCAAAAGTAAATTTCGAGCCTCCTAAAAAAATAATAAAAACTTTCACAAACTAAATGAGTCACAGTTAGTTATGGCATATTGCAGGAAAAAATAATGCGTCGTATATACTACTGGTTACATTATCTGTGTTATTCATT
Organism: Thermobia domestica; assembly: GCF_964235325.1. Taxonomy (NCBI): domain Eukaryota; kingdom Metazoa; phylum Arthropoda; class Insecta; order Zygentoma; family Lepismatidae; genus Thermobia; species Thermobia domestica. The sequence continues at coordinate 73,307,017 of NC_137463.1, forward strand.
ACATTAGCAGACAAATTATTAATATTTTTATATTAATATAGAGTACAACCATTCAATTTTCCGTGTTCTTTTGTTTTCATTCCCTGCCTCTATTTTCAATATTCATGGCCAAAAACGCGTACTTCCTGCTGAGAAAGAAAACGCGTACTATAATTCTGTCATTATTCATTGTTAATTTGGTTTCCCGTGAGTCTTGCTCATTTCAGTGTTACAATACGACTTTCAAACCGGGCAATCTGACGAAAAAATTAATGAACCGATTAAGCGAAGAAATAATTTGTAGATTTCTGAACAGAGAAAAGTAGGTATTAAAATCTCGGTGTTATACCTTCACTGCAACAAATTATTTCTTAATGTAATTAAAAGTTGCTTGTGCAGGATTAACCGTTGACGAGATTAATCCTAAATTTCTTCATTGGATGAGGTGAAAAGGATTATCATAAATGTATATTATAGTTATGTGCATGTTAACTGCAAATATACTTAAGTTTTCCATATCTCCAATTTTTCATGGCGGAATCTCTTTATTTCATGGTAGTGAACATGCCAACACTGAGAGAAAATGTCCATGTGTTCAAGAGAAAGTAAATATAAACTATACATACTATTGGCGATATTGACCAGGTTCTCACCGTGTACCCGATATGGTTGACTAGAAGTGCCCAGTACCGGTACAAATCGCTTTGTTTCGTCAAAACGATTTAATTAATATATACTGTATGTTGCATGCATGGAATCCCTGGAAAACCTCACCCCCGGAAACTGTATTAGATACCATGTACCAGATATGACTAAATCTGATATCGATCTTTTTCTTTCGTCAAGGCAAGTTCATATATATATATATATATATATATATATATATATATATATATATATATATATATATATATGTTGCATGTGTGCAATCACTGGAAACACCTCACTCCGGAAACTGTTTAGATACCATGGGCCGGAAGTGACTAATTCCGGTAAAGATCACTTTCTTCCCTTAAGATGAGTTGATCAATATGTATATTGCATATGTTCAATCGCTGGAAACACCCCACACCCGGAAATTGTATTAGGTACTGTGAACCAAAAGTCCTAAACCGGAAATGACCAATTATGATGCCGCTCCCATTCTTACGTCGAAACAAGTTGATTGATACGAGTATACATGTTGCATGTGTGTAATCGCTGGAAATACCCCACCCCTGGAACCTGTATTAGGTACCGTGTACCGAAAGTGACTAATTCGGGTACGTTTGCTTTCTCTCATCAACATGAGTTCATTGAAACATGCGTTTGTGCAATCACTCGAAACACCGCAGCTCTGGAAACTGCATTAGATACCGTGCACAAAAAGTAGTTAGCTGGAAATGACAATTCCCTTACAGTTCACTTTCCTTCGTCCAAATAAGTTGATATATATATATAGCATGTATGCAATCGCTGGAAAATTCCCAGCCCCTGAAACTGTATTACACACTGTGTACAGGAAGTGACCAATCCCGGTACCGATCGCTTTCTTTCGTCAAAATGATTTGATTGATATACGCACGTATATGTTGCATGTGTGCAATCGTTGGAAATACCCCCAGAAACTGTATATTCCTATATTTTAAAAATCCCGAAGTCAGAAAGGATACAGAACAATTGCCAAAATGCCCGCAATCCGTCTGAAAATGGGACGTTCTTTATGTCTATGGCTAAGCGTCTAAGAATCATGAAGTAAAAATGAGATTGAAGATGGCGACTCCTCACCAAAAGGTATTTTGTGTTTTGCAATTTGCTAGTTGTAAATCACGTATTGCAGTTTAGTGTGCGTTTCGTAGGGAGTTTGTGATTTCCCAAATGCTAACAACATTCGTCGATGGCATAACCGGCTATCTGTGTAAGGGTAAAGGTACAGGACAACCAGGAGTATCTGCAGAGAATGTTGAGCGCGTTAGGAAGTATTTCTTTCGAAATCCTAAAAAGTCTGTTAGGAAGGCCAGTCGTGAACTTCCAATTCCAGTAATGACAGTATGGAAAGTCTTAAGAAGACTCTTACTTATGCGTCTCTACCCGCTTACAAATGTTACTGGTTTCAAATCCGACTGACTACGCTGTGTGTTCCACTTTTGCAATTAAAATGTTCCAGCAGGAAAATGATGACCTCCTTGACCCTGTTGTGTTCAGTGATGAATCAACAATTCATCTTAGTGGTAACATCAACACACACAATGTCAGACTGCCGGTTTGAAAATCCTCATGAACTCTTATAATGCGAACGAAACTACCCAAAATTTAATGTGTTCTGTGCTGTTTCCCGACGAGAAGTTCTTTTTCACTAAAGATACCGTAACTTGAATGATTTATTGAATATGTTCGAAGATTTTTTTTTCAACTGAAAGATAAACCAAATAACATCCTTTGCCAATAAGATGGCGCACCTTGACATTGGCATCACTATGTAAAAAATTGATTGAATGATCTTGTCACTAACCGCTGGATTGGTCACTGGGGATCCCGTGACAGGGCTTCTTATCTTTGGTGGCCTCCACGATTCACAATTTTTTTCTTTGAGGTTTGGTAAAGGACCGAGTGAGTCTAGATGCTTAAACTGCCTTCTAACCTGCCTGAATTGAGAAATAGAATTCGAGGAGCTGTTGCTACAATCACTCCAGACATGCTGTTTGAAGTATGGGAGAAACTAGCCTATGAGATAGATGTGTGTCGTGCGACATACGGGGATCACATTGAACATTTATAGGGTAAACTGGAGGTATTACTCTTTGATTTAACAAGGGTTGCGGTGGCTCAGTGGTAGAGCGTTCACCTCTGGTGCTTGGGGTCCCGGGTTCGATCCCAGCCCCCCAAGTGAACTTTGTGGTGGACAAACACCTCGGGGCTCCCCCGTTTCCTCCCACTTTCTTTATTCCACCATTTCATTCATTACTCATTATTACCGTCTCCTTTAGCGTAACCGGCATAACCGTGGGACGTAAAACTCAAAGATTTCATTTCATTTCATCTTCTTTGATTTAACAAGTTTTGTTATTGTTAAGTTAAAGTTAAAATGTAATTAAACACCTTTAAAACTGCTATATTCATTTATGTATACCCTGTATAGCATTTTTGCTTTATTTTGACCTGTAGAATAGTGCTTTGTTGTCCATGGGTACCATTTTTAAAACACCCGATATAGACACAGAAAATTTTGCAATTTAACAAAACAAATATAAATGATTTCGAATTAAGAAAACCCGATCCTGTTGTAAAATCATAGATCAAAGGGGTTGTCACTACCTTTTCCATAGGTGCTTAATGACGAATGTTAGTAATATTTCAGTTGTTTTGTAAATGTGCCTTATTACAAACGTCACTGGATATTTTAAAATATACTATTTTGATTTTTTGTTTTAATTGTTTTTATTTTTTATTTCTATGTATTTCTGTTATGTACATGAACATATATTTTTATAATTTTTTTTACTAAGGTTTTCTCGTATTTATTTTTATTTCAGTCATAATCCCTTTGAATAAAATGAATAGTGCAACTAAGAAAAAATGTACAAAGTAGTGGACATTATGTCATAGTTGGGAGCATCATGACTTTAGAGATACTTAGGTGCTGCATGACCGAAAAAAGATTGGAAACCACTACACTAGCGTAAATATATCAAGACTTGAGAAATAAATAAATACTAACACAGGTACTGTGTTTTGGAAACTTTTTTCCCCTTCGCCGCGTGGTCTCCAGCACAAATTTGATCCGATCCCTTGATATTTATTGTCTCCCAGTTTACTCAGTTGTGGAAGGTTAATAGCCTTCCTTCTCACCTAATGAGCTCTCTCGATATCTTGCTGTAATGTGTTCCAACAGATACCACAAGAAAAGAGCTTCATCTCGCGTTTCTCTGCGTCGCCATTTCTCTCCCAAAATGTCTTCAGGAAACTTTGGCTGCTGCCCCACTTTCTTGCAGCAAGAGTCATATTACGAAAAACAAGGAAAAAAGCACATCTCTTCTACTCGCTCACTCACTCATTCTGGTATGGCGTGAAAAATTCTTCGCGTGAACTTTAAAGGCTGGCTGGCTGCTATAGTACATCATCTAATACAAATTGCAGACTCCCGTTGCCTCCCCATTCCTCTTGGCTGCACATCCACAAGAAGACCTCCGCTTTTCATTATCGGGAAAGCAAAGTTGTTGTGGTCCAAACCGTGCAGCCAAAGTTGCACCTTCATCTTCGGATAAGATTTCTCCTTCCTCTCCCCCTTCTCAACGTATCTCTCTACATCCAACCCCATCTCCTCGTACATTACTTTTCTCTTTCCCTCACACAAGAGACGCCATCATTTCAGCTGGAAAAGATCCGATCATCGTTTTGAGGAGAAAAGCTCCCTCCAGCCTCCTTGTTGTGGTGTTGGTTCTAATTTACCAGCAAAGCAGATACGTGGCACACGCAGATCTCTTTTTCAGGTTTACTGTATTTGATTAATCGGATTAATGATCTAGAACGAGTTAAATGGGGTCATGCGTGAAAACGGAAAGCATCGTCAATATAAACGGTTCATAATAGACGAAAGATGATGAGCTTACCCATGTGGGTTTTACGCTCTACTAAATTGGGAACAAAATACGCGTAATCTTTATTATCTAATAAATACAGTAAAATCTTGAACCAAGTTTCTGTCATTAAAATTCTATGAGATTTGAAAAACTAATATTATAACAATACATGATTTTAATAAGCAATGCTGCTTTAAATAAAAATAAATTATTTGAAGATGGAGAGTCACATTGGGTCATTTTCGATAAATAGCAACGAGAAAATCAAATGTAACAGGAAATCTCGGATAAACTTACGTCGTGAAAATGAATCGTGAAAAAGAGTTGTTAATCTTTCAGATACCATTCTCTTCCGTCTATTAACCACGCTTTATATTTGTTTTTTTTTACAATGTGTACAATAGGGTGAATAAAATGTTCTACAAGCCTAACATCGTAAAACCGTACAAAGCATTATGTCTGACAGCAGCGAGGACATAAAAAATACATTCACACACACAATTCACTATGGATATCCAAGATGTGTTCTATTTTATTGAAAAGATTTCCGGAAAGTTCCTAGAATGTTTATGCCGCATTGTAAATTAATATATAATTTTGCTGCTCTGCTTCATACTTCATTTGTGTAATACTATAATGAATTATTCTTAAAAGAAATCATTCTTGTATAGCCATAAACCTTTTGTCATATAAGTTATCTTTAATTCACAAGAAGATCGTGTGACGAAATGATGCAAAAATCCTGTATTGAAAATTTACTTATAATTTTGCTGCTACATTTTATACTTTTGTTTTGAAATATTATAATGGATTATTCTGAAATCATTCGTGTGTATTCATAAATCTTTTGTCAGATACAGTAAGTTACCTTTAATACACAAGAAGATCGCATAAAGAAACATTTGATGGTTTTGAGAAATCGAAGAGTGGCGGTTCGTGAGGGAAGTCACACCGGTAAGAATTAAAATTTTATTGTTACAAGCTAAGAGAAGGAGACTTACCTTCTCTCATGAGCCTCATTGTCCCGGGAATCAGGGAATGAAGAGGGAAGCAAGGAAGCTCAATGAGACTTATATATCCCGGCATTAGTCTGGTATAATTGAGGAAAACTCAGGAAAAACCTCAGGATGGCTGGCCTGAAAGGGCTGTTACACGTTGTTACCGAGTGTCCTCATCAGAAATCGAACTCAGGACCGTTCACTCGAAAGGTGAGAGCGTTAGAAACTATGCTGTGTAGGACCACGAATCTTCACAGGAACTAGAAGGAGTAAAGTTGTAACCTATTATATTAGTAATCGATTTCCTTTATAGAGTGTTGTCTGCGAGACGAGAGGATAAATAAGGTTTCCTCGTCTTTGTATCGCATCTCAAATAATTATTTCTCGAGATGTCTCGATTCTGAAAAATCTTCTCTTATCTTGGTTTTGTAAATTTATGTATAAAATTTATGCCTTGATTTTGTTCTTAATTTCATCTAGAAGTTATCACAATGCTTCCGCATCATGAGAGATCCACAAAGGCAAGGGCGCCGATCCTGGGGGGCCAAGGGGGCCAGGGACCCCCCCAAAGCTCATGTGGGTCCCTGATAGTATTTGTAAATTTACAATATTTGGCATAATTTGAATGCAATTTGTCATAAAAATCCTCATATATGCTTTCTGCATCTGAATGCCCCCCCCCAAATTTACAGAAAAACCGGCGCCCCTGCACAAAGGGTGTGAAATAACACTTAAACCATGCTTATTATTTGAGCATATTTCTTACAATCATTTTAACAATTTATAGATTGTTTCTTTCGTTTCTTTTATTTTTATTTTATTTTTATTTATTTATTTTTTTTACTCCGAATCATGTAACACTAAAGTAGTATTTGAGATATAAAGCTTGGGTGAACTAGTGTTGCCCGCGAGATTTGAGAAATTTCTAGTGTTGTCTCGAAAAGGAGACGAAAATAATCATGTTTCTGTTTGAAAATGAACTTGCCTTGTTTTCGAAAGAGACGATAAATTCCCTGTCTCAATGACAACAGTCTCAAATGTTAATACGAGATGACTTTAATATATTCCATTAAGCTTCTATTTTTCAGGATATATTAAGGTGTCAGCTTTTTACATTGAACTGATGCATCATCAAAAACAGAGCCATAGACCCAATTTATATAATGAAAAGTATTTATTATGGCTCATTTAAACCATTAATCCCATTAATCTTCTATATATGTTAAAATGTAAGTGACTATGTTCGTGACTTGATAACTCTTAAACCAGCTGACCGATCTCGATCAAATTTTTAACATAGATTAGGTTCAGGTCTAGGATGTTTTCTATCATTTCATTTTGATGGTGCAACTTAGGGGAAGGGGAGAGGAAAGATATATATATATAAATGATCAAAAATGATCGCTATTAGTGTCTAATCCATAGTTTTCGGGGTCGCTGAGATGAACAGTGACACTTCCGATGCCGTGTAAGTTCAAATTCAGCCCCGCAATTTAGGGTAGGAAGTACATCTAAGGGGGATGGTGATATGTAAAGAATAATTGAAAATGACCGATATTAGTGTCGAATTCATAGTTTTTGGCGTCCCTAAGTTGATGGATGACAATTTTGGTGCTCTTTAAATCCAAAAATGAAACATATTCTCCGTGCGAAGAACGGGCTTTCTGCTAGTTCATACTATCAGTATGCATTCCTGCTTCTCTTTCCTGTCACTATTTCTTCGGAAATCGATTTATTCATAAACCTTGTAATCAACGTTCATTAACACTGTGCAAAATTAAGATACTATCAGTTTGCCTTGTTTCGATTATCGAGCAAAAGTTTGAATTCCAAGCATACACAAGTTACGCATAAGAGCTCCTCCCATTCAGCTCAATAAGGAAATGGAAGAGTGAAGTGAAAATTACTGTAGGATTTCATCATTGGCTTGTTAATGTAGGAAGGAAATGTACCTAGGAAAGATAATGACGTATAACTTACGAAAATGTGATTTCCTGACAAATTGCTCTTTCTTAGAATTGCCACGATATTTTACCTTAGAAAAAGAGATATTTTCCATTATAATCCGCGAGGTAAATCTTATCTCATTATTTTTGAGTATCTTCGTGTATTAAACTCTAGCTCTTACTTCTTTTTTCATTCCCCTTTCAGAGCTTTTTTCTCCTTTATTTTCAAACATAAACGTCCTATGCCTTGCGCCATTTCACAACCATGCCCGTTGCAGATTCATGTCTCAAGACTCCTACAATCAAGAAGGAGGTCGTCTGATGAAATGTAACGCTTTTTGGCGCTAATTGCAAGAGAAAGGGTTTTTGGCGAGAACAAAATGCTAATTTAAGTGATGATGGTGTGCTGAACCAAGTGTAATCTGAGACTCACCCTCCGCGAAGGAAACAGTAGAAAAGGGGGTGGAGGGACTCTATCTTGTCACTGAGCGTAACCTACATTATACTTTAACAAGAAACATTATGGTGCCTTTTTTTGTTTTATTCTCTTTAATGTAAGAAAGTACAAGAGAGAAACTACTAGAAAGGGGGAAAACTGTCTAACTTGCTTTTGTTGCTTTCGATGCTATGAATAAGGTAATTCGTGTGAACGGGTGTTAATATAAAGTAAATGTACTTCAAAATAAAACACGACAGTTTGAAGATCAGATAATTCATGCATTTTCATGAAGATATTACTCTGTTATATTCAGCGTATAATATCATACTTGTTCAAGAAACAAGCACTTTTATCCTTGTAAGTATGTACTAAATATGAATAATGAAATTATGTACAGATGCAGATCTAGGATTTCCTTCAGGGCAGCTCAGTACACTTTCATGCGGCATTTTCTACTTTTAAAGCACAATCAACTCCAATTCTACCCAGTGTAAATTTGAAGTTGAATGGGCAATAGTCGTACAACTTCCTTGTATCCACTTCTGCATACATACCTCCAACGTGCATATATATATATATATATATATATATACTCCAAGACCTCTTTTAGCCGCTATAGGGAATCAAAAGTTTCACTATGTGGCAAAGTTGCATATTAACTTGGAACCATTAGTACTGCTTTACGAAACCATCAAATAGTTACATCGATTCTTACGCTAAGAAGTGCTGCTAGTGTCAATGTGTATTGAGTTTGACTGCTATCTGGAAAAAAAAATCGATGTAACAATTTGATGGATTGGTAGCTCAACCTATGGTTCTTTATCTGCGAAGTTGCCACACATAGTTCGATTTGAGTCTATAGACGAGAACTCGAATATATATATATATATATATATATATATATATATATATATATATATATATATATATATATATATATATCGTCCAATGAATCTCCATGGAATGTCCAGCAGATGATCATAAGAAAATCCATAATCTTAGATATGGATATTGAACCAGCGTTCACTTTCCTTCAGTGAGATGTTCCATCAACATGTCTTCACAGATCAATAAGTATAGGTCATCATATTGCAGAAGACTGTCCGCTCACGCTTTTAGCAAGGGATGAGTAAAGCAACTATTCAAGTGTGAAATACTTCCACATTTCGCGTGACACTTTCGTCGCCAGCTTGATCATTTCTTAAATTAAAGAAAATTCTGTAAGGGCAAAAAGGTTCATCTTGCTGATGGCAACTTTTTTTCATTACAGTAACTTGACTGCTCGAATGTAGGCTTTACCTTAGTGATCATCAGAGCGTGTAAATAGAAAGGAAAACGTACAATTTTGACTGATTAGTATTGTTGGAAGAAGAGGCCTTATCAAATTATAAAACAGCTCTCCCAAGGGAGAGAAAAGTTTTAACACTTCCATGTTACCCACCAACCTATGGTTGAGGTGAACAAGAAGAAAGTATTGTTGGAAATACTAAATCCAAAAAAAAAAAAAAAAAAAAAACTAAAAGAAAATCATGGTGAACGCCATTTTTAAAAGTTTCAAGTTTAAAATTTGATTTTTAGATGTTGAACAATGTGCTCAACATATACATACACCAATAATAAAAATAACTTTTTCCCCATATATAGACAATTAATGGTGTAAATGTGTTACGCTGTCGCAACGCACAGTTTCAGTCTGACTTTGCATACGTCGGATCTACGTCATAGTTATCCAAAAAGAAACTTTGTATCAACTTTGTAAATATATATATTTAAGGAAAAACTTTCGGGTTGGCACAAAATTCATTTATTAAGTATATGTTTGGCCGAAAACAATAAAAGGAAATACAGACAATCAAAATACCAAAGAGAAATTTATGTTTTCATAACCACGTAAGAAATTTCAGGTTCTTGAATTTCGACCGGTAACCTCTTTCATGTAACCCAATAATGTTAATCAATTTGAAAATTCCATAGAAATATACAAGCAATTGAAATTTCTACTCGTTAATAAATTAACATGAACTATCATTTCATCAGCTCGTTTTTTAATGCTTATTTTTGCCGTCAAATGATAAAAATATTGTTTGTTGAACATAATGCATGACAAATTACTTTGAATGTTGATACTTGAACAATATGTATGTCATCTCCATTCTTTTAAGTTAAACGATCCAGGCCTACATATTTTAAGTGAAACAGAAAAAAATTTTGAAGGAAATTTTAATATGAAACTCTGCATTTTTAACAATGTATGTTATCAATAAATGATTAATTTCTACATATTGTGTATCAATCTGTAACAAATATCATTCAAACTACAAGTTTTTCGTTCATCTCAATTACGTAAGTATCCACGACTGCAATGAAAGAAAACCCATATCTTGTATATGATAAATAATACTTAATAATCACATACTAACAAGGGACATCACCCAATTGTCCGGCTCCGATTTCAATGAAATTTTTGTTGCTGATAGAGGACATGTATTCATTACTTGTGATGACAGAAATTTTTGCCATGGTGAATGTTTTCTATTTTTTAAATAATTTTTAAAGGTTGTGATGTGGTTAATAGAGATTACTGCAGAAGTCCCTTATTACCCTCTGTAAATGGAGTGTTAATGAAAGAACAACCATGTAGATACGTATAGGGCTTAGGGGGAAGTCGTATGGTATGTATGACCTTGACGGCAGCCATCTTGAAATCCGCCATTTTGAATTAAGGTCAAGTTTTTTAAATGGGAATAGGGTAATATGATACATAATTCCTGGCTAGAATTTAATCAGGAAGACAATGGTGAAGTTAGTTTTAAGATGCGCTCATTTGGTGAAAAGTTACAGGCATATTAATTGTTTACACTTACTATGTGCGTAAGTTCCTTACCTCCGCTTCTAGCCCGCGTATTAATGATAATAAGTGGATAAAGGTTTCGGTAATACATATTATGCCTAGAGGGAAGTGATATGATAAGGGTATCATTGACGGCAGCCATCTTGAAATCCGCCATTTTGAATTAAAGTGAAGTTTTGAAAACTGAAAACCATAGCATGTGGCACCAAATTTTAATAGTACATTTTCCCCCAAAGCCAATGGTATGCTTATTTGTGTTCTATAGTTAACCAGTATGAATTTATGACTCATAATATGCACGAAACATCCATTATTCGATCTTAAAAATTGGCAACACTCCTAATTTGCACCGCATGTTTTAACATTCCAACTGGCACTTTGCAATTGTTTCCATGGCTCATGTTTTCTAAATTTATTTCATTTTTTAAAAGTTGCGATTTGTTAGTTCATGAATAGTGTTGGGATAAGCATCTAGCAATCTTTCTGAATTTTGAAGACTTGCCATGTAATTATTAATTTCATAGGCAATGTAATTATTTATTTTCTATACCTGCCCTTCAAAAACTCGTTTACTGACATGAATCATCGCAGAACGAAAGAACTCCAACTTTGCATTCAGGTAATACCGCAGACGTAGCTTGTAATGAATAGTAGATGAGACGAGAAATAAGTTGAAAATTCACTTCAAAAAAGGAAACGAAATATGATTGTTGTGTAAATCAATGGTCTTTTGTTTTGTTTTATATTTATTTGTTTATTGTATATTTATTTATTTATGTATTTTCTATGGCAATATTTTAGCTAGTTAGACAAAAAAGTCATTCGTTTTCCAGCGATTGTTGTCGATGGTTCATGTTTGTAAGATTTATAATCAGTATTGACCGAGAACTCGATTAAGTTACACCTCTTTATAAACAAGTTACCTGTTTTCATATTTTGTTCATGGTACAAACAGTGTGTTGGGAACAGTCATATTATGTCTCTTTGATATTTTCTATCATTGCTGCTGTTCCTTTAAAGTTGTATTTATTTTTAAAAAATACTGTCTGTCGTTTGCGCAACATGTAGGCTACATTTCGTGATAATTTTGAGTTCGTGTTACACCAATTTCTTATAATTTCATTTGTATTTCTTTACATCACATAGGTCCATAGGTTACTCAGGTACTCTGGGTTAAAATAAATAATTACACTGCCTAGGAAATTAATAATTACATGGTAAGTCTTCAAAATTCAGAAAGATTGCTAGATGCTTATCCCAACACTATTCATGAACTAACAAATCGCAACTCTTAAAAAAATGTAATAAATTTAGAAAACATGAGCCATGGGAACAATTGCAAAGTGCCAGTTGGAATGTTAAAACATGCGATGAAAATTAGGAGTGTTGCCAATTTGAAAGATCGAATAATGGACGTTTCGTGCACATTAGATGAGTCATAGATTCATACTGATTAACTATAGAACACAAATAAGCATACCATTGGCTTTTGGGAAAAATGTACTATTAAAATTTGGTGCCACATGCTATGGTTTTCAGTTTTCAAAACTTCACTTTAATTCAAAATGGCGGATTTCAAGATGGCTGCCGTCAATGATACCCTTATCGTATCACTTCCCTCTAGGCATAATATGTATTACCGAAACCTTTATCCACTTATTATCATTAATACGCGGGTTAGAAGCGGAGATAAGGGACTTACGCACATAGTAAGTATAAACAATTAATATGCCTGTAACTTTTCACCAAATGAGCGCATCTTAAAACTAACTTCACCATTGTCTTCCTGATTAAATTCTAGCCAGGAATTATGTATCATATTACCCTATTCCCATTTAAAAAACTTGACCTTAATTCAAAATGGCGGATTTCAAGATGGCTGCCGTCAAGGTCATACATACCATACGACTTCCCCCTAAGCCCTATACGTATCTACATGGTTGTTCTTTCATTAACACTCCATTTACAGAGGGTAGTAAGGGACTTCTGCAGTAATCTCTATTAACCACATCACAACATTTAAAAATTATTAAAAAATAGAAAACATTCACCATGGCAAAAATTTCTGTCATCACAAGTAATGAATACATGTCCTCTATCAGCAACAAAAAAATTATTGAAATCGGAGCCAGACAATTGGGTGATGTCCCTTGTAAGGAAAGGGAAAATTGACTAACAAAGACTTCAATACCAAAGCAACTTCTACGAAATAGTGGTCTTTTCATCGATACATATATACAGTATTTTGAAAACGAAGCGGATGGACCTATGGTTTATATAAACATTTTGCTTGTCATAACTCATACTGTCATTCCTCAAAATATTCCTCTCTTTTAGTGACACCATATATATATGAGTGAGTGTGGGTGTGGGTGTGGGTGTGAGCGGGTGTGGGTGTGTATGTAGGTAAGTATATTTTCTACGTGATTATATCATGAAAATTATTTTTAGTAGGAAGACAACAAGAAAGTGTGAGTCCAATGAAATAATCCTGGTTTCGAGGAGGGGAAGTCAAATGGCGAACAATGTAATTGAAAGCCAGCTCCTTGCCCGTCTAGCATCGTCACTGCTAAATAGTATCGTTACAAGCCCTACGTTCTGAACAAATAGAGTGCACTGGTTTTATCTACCCACAACTAAATACAATTTATTTCCACAAACAAGCTATACTCAGAAATCATACTAGTTGCACTACACCTCGCTTTTCAGATAGAGCTTTTCGCTCCCAACTCAAAATTTGGAACTATTCAACTCTCAGTTGTCTCCCGTATTTATACCACAAGCCCTTGCTGTAGACGTATTCGGAAGCACTCGAAAGTACTCGAATCTTTCAGATAAGCGGTCATGCAGTTTTCCAGAACATGCTCTAGTTCTGCTACTCACTACAAGATGGCGCTGCAGACTTCGACCCACCATCATCATCATAGATAGTCTGCCATTATGGGCAGGTCACTTGCTGCAACTGAGAAGCTTCCATGCTCCACGGCCTTCCGCTAATCTCTTCGTCTTCATGTACGATTTCTCTCTTTTGCTTCCGTCCATTAATTGCAGAATTCTTCGTACCTTTCATCTTTTTCCTGCCACCATACCCTACAAAACATCCCTCTTGATACAGTTCCTTCATAGCCAATATTCCAACCAGTTTATCTTCCTCTTCTTAATAATATCTAAAATTGTTCTTTTCTCCCCCGACCATTTCTAACACTATTTCATTCGTTTTCCGCTGAACCCCGAAAGCTTCCACTCTTTCTTTCTTCATTCTTGTGTAATGTTCATGTTTCTGACCCATAAAGTACAATACTCCGCACGAAGTACTTTATTAGTCTTTTCCTCAACTATTTGTTCAAGGACCCACAAAATAGTATTTTTCTTCCTCCTAAAGGCTTCCATGCCATTCCTATTCTTGCTCTTATTTCACATTCATATTTGATATCATCTAATAATACTACCCAGGTATCAGAAACTACTCACCTATTCTATTTTCTCTCCTCCCACTTCTATATTTGATACCGACTTCTTCGTTCGAATCACCATGGCTTTTGTCTTTCAAATTCGTATTTTCATCCTATATTCTTCACAGTCCTTCCTTAAGTGGAGATGTCCGTGTTTTGGCCGATTACGAGAAATTTGCCATCTCACGCTTTGCAATTGCTTGCACAAGTTTAGTTTTTGGTCGGTAAATGTGTATAGAAGTTGAGCACTTCTGTGTTAATTTTTTTCACTCTGCGAGTATCTTGTCTTTTACGCATATGGCATAAGATCAAATGTTTATCTCAGCTCTAAAAGTGTTTATACCTTTTTCTTAGAAACTACTGAAGGGATTGGCTTAATTTTTATACTACGCACCCTACACTGGCTGGCAATATTACCGAACTAGGATTATTTTTCTATGTTACATACAAAGTCAATAATTGTTTTTTTTTTTTTTTTTTTTTTTTAAGAAATCGAAAGATTTTAATAATGTAATTTGTTTATATTCACCAAAAAGTAATTGAAAGAAATAAAGGAACTATGCTATAGTTCTAGTTCAGTAAATACAGATATATATAAGTAAGATTTATGCGAAATTTGGTTACTTTAGCATTAATAGTCTATTAGAAAATGGTACATGTATGCCCGAAAATGCAATTTTGAGAAATTAAAAGTTAAAATTCACAATAGGTTTTCATGAATAAGGCGGATCACAACATTAAGAATGCACTATAACCATATTCTTCGTCTTCGGCTGTGTCTTCTTCATCCTTCCTACACCTTTCTTCTTCATTCTTGATTCCTTGGTAAGCTTCAGGATTGCAAACTCAGATTTTGTTATATGTTTTCTGTTCATGTCTCGCAGTAGTTTGAAGGTGTATTCATCCCTTGAAATTCCCATCTTTTCCAGAACATCAGTTCTTTGCTTCATGGCCACTATTAAAACACAGAACAGCACCATACACTGCAATTTGTATGATTTTAGAATCCGCAAATGGGTCATTCCATGTGAAATCAACAAAGTCTGGAACCCAACCGTTTTAGATTTTTACCAAATTTTAGTATCTCGTAGGTATTGTCGAGATATGAAATTGTACAAAGTTTAGCTTTCTGTGTGACGAAGTTTCTCAATTATGGGGACTCCAATAAATACGAAATAATTGTCCACTTTGGTATATACTCGAAAATTTCAGACAGCACTGCTCTTGATCTAATTGACGTAAGGAGCTGATTCTTGTTGTGTTAGAAAGAGAATAAAATAAGCTTTCCAGTGATATATCGCATGCTTAGTTTTGGGACAATATTTATTCAAAGTCTTATTGCTTTCATTCAATTGCGGCCACTTTCATACAATTCTCGCGCACGCTAAGTTTACTAACAGGGGCTAATTAGGAAAATAAAGAACAGTAAACAATAGTAAGCAAAATGATGTGTGCATTCTTTTCGAAACGACAAAGCAAAAAATATATTTATTACATCATTACAGAAGAGTGGGATGATCAAACAACATGGAATAAGCGTCAAAACTAAAAATATATATATTTAAGCAAAAAAAAAAAAAAAACGGAAGACATAATAATTTGCATTTCTCGAAGGGAACCTGGTGTCTTACGAACCTGAAACTTCTCGCAATGAAACTTCAAAGACTGTAGATTCTGAAAATGATACTTTTGAAAAATCGAAAATTTTGACCCCAAATACCGGTATCCCCCCTGAAGTTTTCTAACATCTTATTGATTTTCTCTTTAGATTCTACAACAAGCGCCACATTTGCAAACTGTACACACCTAATCATTGTACCTTCTATTGAAATGCCGTCTTCATTTTCTGGTCTCTTTTTCACTAACCAAGCATAATTGACATTTTGTGTTATTCCGCTGCACCCCACAAGATGGTACTGGCTCTACAGTATGTTGGTATTATGAGTTAGCTAGGTCTTGGGAGTTAGTGCAGAAGTTAGTGTGGGAGATTAAAAGCCTGGAGCCCCCTGCTATACAGTATAGCAGGAGCGGATCCCGGGGGCGATTGGGGTAATCGCCCCCCGCCTCAGAAAAGGAAACTTTCTTATTTTATATATAAATAAATCCCATCCCAGAGTTTGATGTTCTTAAAAGTAGCTCTAAGTATGTATTATATAACCCCCGCACCCACCCACCCACGCTTCAGAAGTCCATCCTGGATCCGCCCCTGCAGTATGGTTGATGAGATAGGCCAAAATTACGATTAACTCTTATTTTTTATTAACTATCATAACTCCGAAGTTATACCTCAACGCATGGATGGCATCAAATTAAAGAAATTGCATGTTTGATGGTAAATTCTCCACGTATAGTTTTTCGAGAAAATTAACAATAAATAAATGTTGTGTCATTAAAAAGTATACCAATCCGATACAGCTGTAGCTGTTATTGTTCGAATACATGTTTAATTTATTTATGTTTTGCGTATGATAAGACTAGCAGCGTTCACCCCGCTTCGCTGGGGTCACCCCGGAACGCAATAAACTTTGTTACTTAGATAATTTTTACTTTTTCGCTTTCAAGTGATATGATAAAAACCATAGAAGATTGCAGTAAATGTTAACATTATATTGCCTGTCATTTATGTTAACCCGCCGAGTGACACGGTCATGTGGGTTGCATATAAATACGGTTAGATTTAGCTATGATGAGCTAACAAAGGATTTCTACGTTATGGACACTTGAATGGTCAATTATCTCAAGACACTGATAATTGAAAATTAAAGTGATATGATAAAAACCATCTAGGGTCCAAATCTTAATAACCCCCCAAAAATGAAAGAAATTGGTTCAGCCGTATTAGCGTGATGAGCTAACAAAGGATTTGTACGTTCTCTTTTATATATATAGATACAGTGTTAACTAGTATGGTGTTGTTATTTAATTTCTCCTCACCGTGACACATATAGGCCTGACATTAACATATAGTATTCATTTCTACTACTCTAAGATTCACTGACCAACATCATTAATTATCACATGTAGGCTGAAGATAAAAAAAAAATGTTTTATACGTCATTAAGTTTCATCTTTAAAAATTGTCTGAAAGAATTTATAATCCTTTTCCCTTTTCGCTGAATAGCATGCTACTTGTCTTCTAGAACTGTTCTTGGATACGTATGTATAGATGACGTTATAAGAGCTCTAACTTCTCTCGCACTCCACTGAAGTACTCTTTGCATCCCTGGTAGAGTAGACCACTTTGGCCATCAAGTAGATGCAGGTTTCACCTATGGCAAATCTTTGAAATATTATACTTTCTTTTTCCCAAAGCTTCAAATGGAGTTATTTTCGGCGAACTATTGTTTATTCTTTTTTACAAGAAAGTTTTAGATATGACTATAGTGGAAAACATTAAGAATTCAAAATTGTACGGAAGAAGACCAGAGCTATATTTAAAGGGATGCCCCCTCTCCGCAAATTTACAACTCTCGTCTT
This sequence comes from Thermobia domestica, assembly GCF_964235325.1. NCBI lineage: Eukaryota > Metazoa > Arthropoda > Insecta > Zygentoma > Lepismatidae > Thermobia > Thermobia domestica. Next base: position 73,324,718 of record NC_137463.1, read on the forward strand.
CAAATCCACCATTCTCCCCCGAAATGTGCCTTTCTTCCTCTCAATTCACCATTCTTCATTAAGGTTGACGCACGAAACGAGATGAGACATATTTTTCGTTACAAGTTTCGAGACGAGATAGAATCCTTCCAATAGAAATATATATTTTTTTCGAGACAATAAATTGCTTTTATGACAGATTTTCGAGGCGAGATAGTCTCAATTCTTGTCGTATGCTCATCCCTATTTCCTGTTAGTACAATTTTCCATGAAAAGAAATTAGGATTAGGATTAGGAAATAGATTTCTGGGCTTTCGGCATCTATAGTCATATTAGTCCGTTACGTTTGAAGGATGACGTCTCTCGGTGATCACACTGTCAGAGGAAATGAAATGAAATGAAATAAAATGAAATCTTTAAGTTTTACGTCCCACGGTTATGCCGGTTAGGCTAAAGGAGACGGTGATTATGAGAAATGAATGAAATGGTGGAATGAAGTAAGTGGGAGGAAACGGGAGAACCCTGAGAAAACCCACGACCACGCTGTTTGTCTACCACAAAGTCCACATGGCGCGAGCTGGGATCGAACCAAGGACCCCAAGCACCGGAGGTGAACGATCTACCACTGAGCCACCGCCCCCCCTGTCAGAGGAAAGGGAAAGAAGGAAGCGGTAAGGGACTTGTATGTTAGGTACTGTTTATACTCTCGGAAAATATAATCTACACATGACTACTACTGAATTATTCCGTACCTTTATTCTTAATCTGTACCATCCGCAACTCAGTTAATTATCTCCATAATATTCCACAATTACACTAACATGGGTATATGTCTCAATATTACTCTAATAAACAAACCATACTATATCTTCAGTACATAATCTTTTCTGATCAACCTATCTTCAGTCAATATCTAGTTATTTAATATTCCTAATCTTTATAGCCATCTTGTATAAACAAATCGATAATATCTATAACAAATCGTGATTCCAAATGTTCCACATTCATCTAGATTTCACTCAATCCATTTTAATCTATATCCATTTCATGGACTAACTGTTTACATCGTATATCCCTTAGCAACATACTAATATGGATATGTGTCATTATTATATCAAAACCTTGCACGCCCGTGGCCTCATTCCATACCTACCAACAGGTACCATCCCGGCATTCGCCTGGTATGAATGAGGAAACCCCAGGAAAGCCTCACTCAGGACGGCTGGACTGAAAAAGCTTTTACACTTTCTCGACCGTGTCCCCAACATGAATCGAACCAGGGACCGCTCGCACCAAAGAGAGCGTTAGCGACTACGCTACCATGAAAAGTAATGCCTTTCCTAATATTCTCATCAGCTCAATCTGCAGCCTAAAACTCACCTGTGTCCATCCCTACATTCTATCATTCTCTTCGTGAAATCGTTGGATAAACCTCGAAAAGAATGATAAACCGTAGGATTTCAACCAAGAACTTATAACAGACGCAAGAAGCCTAATAATTACTTCATGCTGACTCGGTTTATAATTTATGTTTTATCAGTACAGAAAGTCGATTTTCAGCGAGTAAAATGAAGCAGTATTTATCGGTGTTGCAATGCGTTCAAGCATTGAGCGAGTGCAATAAACAGTGCTTTAACGGTGTTCCATACGAGCGCCATCTTTGTCTCTTACCTCATTGATTTATATGGGGAAATAATTTTTTCTGTTCTTTTTTAAATAAACTGGAATTTTAATGGGTTTGATTTTATTGATTTATTCTTGAATTTTATTTAAATGTTCCATTCTTAGTGTACAGGGTGGTTCGGAAATGGGTGTACCCCCCTTTAGTTTCAACAGTATAGTGTTAGTTATGGTAGAATGTCTGTACACAGTTACCTTGTAGTCTTAAGAGTCATAAACATCGGCATGATCACCATCCATGTCGTAATACAGCTGAATTCTGCGCCAAGTTTTCGCAGATGTTTTGCGGTGGTACTCCGGAGTCACGAGGGTAAAGGTGTGTTCCACAGCTGCTCGTGATTCCTGCGTTGTGTGATATCGATTGTTTCTTACTTGTTGCTTTATGAAACCCCAGAGAACATTGTCTGGTGTCGTCAGATTGGGACTTCTTGGAGGCCAGGCAAAGGGAGCTGGTGAAGATGCACAACCTCTTCCAATCCGGCGGCCGGGAAACGTCTGATTCAGGTGATTGCACATGTCCAACAGAAAACAGCAAAAAGCAAATGAACATGGATATCAATGTTGCCATACAATGCCAAGCAATATTACCAAACAATACCAAGCAATGTTACCAAACAAATGTGGGTAAAACCTAAAACCGTCAAAAAACACCAATTAAGAGTATGCTCACTTACGGACCAAGCTGTATATAATTTGAATATTTTAAAAAAATAATTTAAATAATATATTTATATTACAAATAAATCTAATATTTCCAAAGAAAACAAAGAATACTTAACTAGACTTGAAGAAGAAATCACATCATTAAGGTTCTAATTCACTGAGGAAAAGGAAGAAAACAGGAAAATACACCCATATAAACCTATGACCTAAAATAAAGATGGCGTGAGTATTCGCCTTTGTTAATGTAGAATGATTTCTATAAAACAATTCGAATCATAAACAATGGGCCGTGGTGGCTCAGTAGTAGAGCGCTCATCTCCGGAGCGTGAGGGCTCTGGTTCGATTAAAAGTTCGCGCAAGAATGTATGGATAATCTCAAGATTGCTTTATTTTCTCCCACGTTTTTTCATTTCACCATTTCGTTCATTATCTTCATAGTAGTGTATATATTTCATACTTTTCCAGGGGGAGAAAGTTATCCACTCATACGTTCTTTTATTAGTGCAGTAGTATACAATTTATTTAAAAGCTTGTATCTCTTAAACTCATATGGAAGGCATTGGTCTTCACTGCCCTCCCCAAATGACACGTCTGCATTATCATCACTCTCTTACTTAGCATCGATGCATATTCGTGGAACGTTTAATAATAATAATAGAAACATTACCCAAAAGAAAACAAACAAATTTTCAGAGGTTTGGTAGTACGTAATACCGACAATGATTGGCAACCCTAATCTATATATTAAAAAGAATGTAAAAAGCTTGCTCGCTAACTTTTCCAAAACTGCTGCATCAAGTTTTAAGATTTATGATACATAAGTGCATTCTGTATACAATTAGGTTTCTAGCATACTTTCGACAAGGGGATAGAAGAAGTGATAGGGTGACATTTTAAAAAATCGAAAACGACTGATATTGGTTTCCAATCCATAGTTTTCTGTGTCACTGAGATGAATACCTACATGGAGGAAGAAAATGTGGCACTTTTGAGTACACGTAGCAGCACGTACGTAGCTCATAGTACTAAGGGATTGATGCTTTGGTCGCACACTTTGGAACTATCGTCCCTTGTGTGCCAGTTACGAGTACTTCGCAAAAGGCTATCTTGGAGTTTTGTTGTTGAATGATGTCAATTAGCATGGCTGTGTTGTAGTAGACATCTACGTAACTTGTGAATGATATACATAGTCCGATGCTCTGGTGTTATGTTTAATTAATAATTGAAATATTAAAAACGAAACTTTTGTATATGAGTGTACAATTAAGAACATTTCATCAGTGTTATACGGAAGAACATAACGTTAGACGTCATAAGACAAACAACTTTCAAAGAAAAAACCCACAACAAAAATAAGTAACAAGGACTGCTTACGTACAAGTTGTTTGTCACTCTCTCAGACCAGTATAAAAGCTTAAAATTTTGGAACTATTTATCTCAATCTTCATCATTCTTTGTCTTGGCTACTCCGTCTTTGAAGCTTCGACGATGATGGTCAACATCGAGCTGAGAGAGAGACCTCCTAACGTTGTGTGTAAGTTAAATACCTTTTGAATAATTCAAGTCTCTTAGAAAAAGTAATTTCTTCAGGCAGTCTCCTGCTATGGCCTCAAGTATAACAGCTCTTAAAGCTAAATTCATCATTTGTTAATGAATTAATATTGTAATATTTGCAGACCTTTGAGCTCACTTAATATTTGATATTTGATAATATCACGTCTGCACATTTGTAATAGATGATATAGAAATCTCTTGTAATAAACATATACATTGAATTTCTTTTCTTCCATATACTACCAAGGTTCATAATCGATAGATAGGCAATTTTGACACCCAATTCATTTTTTAAAATTAAACAGGGCTTTCCCTAGCGAACAATAGAGACTAATCATTCAAAAGGCGTATTAGCATTTGCTATGCCGATAATAAGAGGCCTACATTATGAAAATACTTCTTCATGAGCATTGAAATACTACATGTATACATATCTCTGCATGTCTTAATGGTTTCTGGATTACATTTCTATTTTGGGCTTTAAAACTTAGTGCAAGAAATATTTACAAAATGGCTCGCAGACAGCACAACAATAATACATCGTCCAGTGCTCCTTCTGTTACTTTCCCTACGTTTATTGATACCTTTTCAAATTCTGACGGTCAAGACGCGGAAACATTCATACAGAATTTTGAAAGATTTTCCTTATTACATAAATTGAATGAAGACACCCAGAAACAGGTCTTCAAACTTTCGTTGACACAATTTCCAGCGCTTTGGCTTAATAGAAATGAACAGTATTTAAGTTTGTCGTGGTCCGCATTGAAGGACAAATTCTTGGAACAGTTTTCTCCCTCCTCCTCTTCCCTCGAGGCTGCACTCTTATTTCAGAAACGACAACAAAACAAAGATGAGAAGCTCCTTCCGTTTCTATATGAGAAGTATGATCTGTCTCAGCGCATTTCTCCCCCCATGCCTTTCAAATCGTTTTTGCTGCAAACGATCATATCCCTTCAACCACGTTTTGTACCGCTATTTGCTCAACATCAATTTGATAACTTTTCGCAATTAATAGCAAAAGCGCAAATAATAGAAAATTCTGATGCATTGTTAAGATATAGAACTGAGCAGGAAAACAAACATGTAAAATTCCATGATTCTGCTACCTCCACTCCCTCCCCTTCTCTTTCGTCCGAAGAACAGTTAAACAAGATTTCAAAACAGCTCGAGGCGTTACAAGTAAGTTTAGCCATGCGAGATGAAGCAACACAGGTCATTGCAACTGTTTCAAAACAACAACTTGAAGAAAATAAGCAAAATCAGTATCAAAAGAAATCTAGACGTGCTTCTCCTCACAGGTATAATAATAAACAAAACGGTGAAACTAGACAAGCTTCTTCTCAAGGTAATAATAAGAAGAAAAATAGGTTTTCAAATGGCAAGCAAAATTCTAGACGATTTTATCAACAGAATTATGCTGTTCCCCCTTTTCCGTATAACATGCCACCATTTGGGCAGCCTTATGGCTCTTTCTTTCCCCACAACGCCTTTCCAGCTTTAGAATATGCACCAAAGCCAAAAAACGGGGATCAATAGGGGCTGGGCACCCTGCATCTTTTTGGTTTCCAACCCCGCAATTAAATCAAACTATACCAATATATTGACCTCAGAATTTTAGGCCGAATAATTTCTTGCATGGAAATTCAAAATTAAATCCGGAAGCTTCATCCTTTATACCATCTGCAAATACACACTTGCAAACAACTTCTCAGAGTGCAAACACTCTTCAAGTTAAGCATTCATTTGACTTGCCGTTCAAGTCGAATTCCAGTCAAGGGTTTCATGACAACATTTCTCCGTTACAGATTCATTCCATTACCAGTAGTACCAACTATGAAAATGTTAAGCGTACAATTGGTACTCAATATGAATCACATGCCGTTCCTCACCATACCGTTCCGCCTACTCAAACAAATACTAAAGTAACAGTGCCTTTGATATTCAAGAATCAACTTCCTTATGTAACTGGTTCCATTTTAGACCAGCAATATAACTTCTTACTAGACACAGGTGCTATGACGTCACTAATCCATTACTCTTTGGTACCGCGAAATTGCAAGATATTTCAATTAGCTACTAAAGTTTATGGCATAAGTTCGACACCTTTACACTTGACAAAAGCAGCTTATATTCCCATAGTTATATCTGGTAAAACTTTTCAGGTTTTATTCCGTATTTCACCTATAGCCAACATTCCCATTCTACTTTCCAATAAATTCCTAACTAATCATGAGGCTAACATTTCGTACCAAGCTAACACGATCACTCTTACCCATTATGGGGACACACACAGATTTCCCCGGGAAAGTGATAAAGAAACTTCATTGTCAGCTAAAGTCAGTAGAAATTGTAGATTTAACTTCTATGTTCGACAAGGCACGGCGATACCCCCTAATTCAATAAGATATGTACCCCTCACTCTTGACACTCCAGTTTCCAACACGGAATTTGTCATTCAAAATCCTATAATAAAGAATATGCAAGGATGTGTTTTCATGCAAACTGCAGTAAACTCAAATAATATGTATTTACCAATAGTGAATCCCGGAAATTCTAAACGTTATTTGCAGAAAGGTACTCACATTGCTCAGGGCGCTTTGTTACCAAAAGATACACAAACTGCTCATATGTATCTTATCCGTAAAATTTATGAGCCAACGAAAAAGCAAACACGAGATAGGGTTGCCAAACGCCTAGAAAAAATTAAACCTTATATTGATTACAGTAAATTTAATATCAACCCAGATTTAACACAGGAACAGAAAGACAGATTGCTTGCAGTATTGAAACGACACCCTACATGTTTTTCTTGGCACAACAAAGATTTTCAGATAATAGATTGTTATTCAGCTACACTCAATGTGGTTGATAGAGAACCATGGACGGTTCCCACCTACACAATACCGTTTAGACTGCGTGCTAGAGTCAAAGAAAAAATACAAGAGATGATTGATAATGGTATCATCTCAAAATCGGATAGCTTTTACAGAAACAATCTCATTGCTATTCCCAAACGGGACTCAAACCAAGTCCGATTAGTTCTAGATCTTAGAGAACTTTCGTCTCGTTCCAAACCTGTAAGTGAACTATCTCCAGGTGTCCAAGATATATTAGACCAGTTAGCACAGGCTAAGTATAGTATAAAAACAGACATGGAGCAAAGTTTTCATCAGATAAAATTAGATAAAGCAGATCAAGAATTAACTAGCTTCAGTGTTCATCAATTAGGATTTCCACATAGTCTTTTTAAAATGAATACGCTACCACAAGGTTTTCGTACATCCACACTAATTCTACATAGAATTGTCAAAGATATGTTTCGAGACTTTTCCCCCAAGGAATTTCTTTCGTATGTAGATGACTTAATATTTTTCAATAGTACATTTGAAGGTATGCTTAGAGTTCTAGAAAAAGCCTTACAAACAGCCGAGAAATTTGGTCTTTTATTTAGTCTAAATAAAACATAATTTGGTGTTCAGAAATTTAAATTCTTAGGCTATATAGTAGATCAGGGCCATATCTCACAGGACCCTGACAAAGTTAAAGCCTTAACTTCCCTCGAACAACCCCGCACCCCAAAACAATTAAAAGCATTCTTAGCAGCTTTACAATACAATAGAATGTTTTATAATAAACTATCAATAGTTGCTGCTCCTTTACATAAATTTGCTGCATCGAAAGACAAAAATTTAAAGTGGACTCCGGAACTAACTGAAACTTTTGAGAAATTAAAACAAATGGTAACATCTGCTCCAATATTACATATTTATAATCCCTCAGCTGAACACATGTTAGTCACAGATGCTAGTTCTGTCGGCTGTGCGGCTGCGCTCCTACAAAAATTACCGAATGAAAAACACTGGTCTATTGTTCAATTTGCTAGTGCTACTCTCCCATCTAGGGTAAAAGCATATCCCATATATTATGCAGAATTGTTTGCTGTTTTTTTGCGCTCCGTAAATTTTACAGATACTTAATAGGAGGACAGTTCACCATCTTAACAGACAATTTAGCATTAGTAGCTGTTAAGAAAACCACTAATCTTACTGCACAAATGGTCCGATGGTTAAGTTATATTCAAATCTTTGATTTTACTATTAGGCACATCAAATCAAAACAAAATTCTCTTTGTGACTATCTCTCTAGACATCCTTTGGAATTATCTCCGGAAGAATATGAAGAGATAGAACCGGAAGAACACCCGTATGCTTTTTGGTTTTAGATAGCAACACCGACATAGCGGAATTACAACGTTTAGATCCCAAATTTTCTAAGATATACAGGGTGTTACAAAATCAAGACACTAATCATCCCAAGTATGCACTTTGGTCCAAACAATATGTCATACAAAATCATAAGTTATATAGGATAATTTATACACCAGCAGAAAACAAATTACGCTTATGCATTCCCGATTCATTGAAGGACACAGTCTTTCAAGAGTTTTACTCAGACACCCATCCTGGCTTTCATAAAATCAAATTTCTCATTAAAGATAGATATTATATTCCTAACCTTCAAAATTGGCTCAGGACAAAGATAAATGGATGCATTGAATGCAATAAGTTTAAACGTAATTATCGCTCCAATGAAATTCATATACAGACTCATCCCCCATCGGCACTTTTTGATACTTGGTTTGTAGACGCCATAGGCAAGCTACCAACTTCTAATGGTTACAATTATATTTACGTTGCAACAGAGGCAGTAACCTCCTTTGCGGTAGCACAACCTGTCAAAGATATGACCACAGATACATTCCTACAATTTATTTATGAGAATATCATTTTGCGATATGGCACACCAAAAGTTATACATATGGATAAGGCTCCAAACCACACTGCTATCAAAGTACAAGAATTTTTCAAATCCCTCAATATACAAGCCAAATATGCATTACCAGCATCACATCGCTCAATAGGCTCTGTTGAAGCAACAATTTCAAAAATTCAATCGGCTATTCGCTTTCTTTCAAAATTAAATCATTCATCCTGGTCCCAATACGTAACACAAGCAGTAAGCGTCTGTAATAATACGCCACTGACACAATCAGGTACAGCTCCATTTACGTTACTTTATGGGCAACAATTTAGGTTTAGAATAGACAATATCTTACAAATTCCTTCACAGAAAATGGATCAAGATAATAGATTGTTGCAAATAGATGAACTTAGATCCTTGGTCCAATTTCATAGGAATAGAGTATTTCAACAATTGAAATCGAAAGCGCAAACTAAGCCCAGAGATTATCCTTTAGGTAGTCAGGTGATGGTAAAGAAACTATACACGAAAAAGGGTGAATCGCCATCAATGTCTGAGTTATATACTGGCCCACATACAGTTAAAGCCAAATCATATCACAATAATGAATATATCATAGACATCAATGGCACATTACAGCCCGTAGCAATAGATCGTTTAAAGATCTACATCCCAGACACATCACCAGATCCTGCCTTTCAGGCCAAATATCGTAAATATATGGCTACCAATGCTCCAAAATAATATCATATCTATATATTAGAGATATTTCTCATTTACTACGAATAGTTCTTATATATATATATATATATATATATATATATATATATATATATATATATATATATATATATATATACAAAGTAATTGCTTTCTTTATCATAGAAATTTTTACATTTCCTTCAGGTAGAGATGAGAGAATTAAAAATAAATAAATAAATATATATATAGTATTTGCTTTAATATTTAGCATCATTTCTTTCAAGCACGATAGTTAACCATAATTTCTTTGATATTTAGTGTTTACTTATTAGTATATGCATTATATTTGTATATAAATATATATATATATATATATATATGTAAATAGATAGCTATAAAAGTCTAAATTTCAATATTATTTACTTTGGATTAAGTTAATATATATGTCACCCATCCACCTATTCTTTCCCTTCCCCTCTTCATTCTGTCAATAAATACCACCCGAATATCGAGATAATACTCACTCCCTCTGCGTCTGATTCACACTCGCTAAGACTCAGGCAACAGAGTTTGACTGGCAAGTTTATGGGTGTTAAGTTGAAAACGAATTTCGCTCAAGGATTTATAAACACAAGGAATTTTGAAAGGTATTACTTTCTTTTCTTACAATATTTCAATGCTTACTTAGGAACACAATACTAGTGCTCAAATCTCTTACGAATTTCCAAAATTTACTTAAATTTTCAACAGCTCATAATTCAGAATTTCAGAATTTTCTTCTTCCTTTTCTTTTCTTTATAAAAAAAAGTTCGACTTTAAGAAAGCATTTCCTGTTCTCTACATACTTCTATCAAAATCTCTCTAAGAAGTATACGTAGTTTATTATTTTCAAGCCAGCCACTATGGGATATGTTGCATATATGTATATGTGTAATAAAACACAAACCCATTTTCCCATTATCCCATTAAAATCGCGTTTCTTCCCACCCTATATACCATTTCCTTCCCGTTTATGTATATAATTTTGATATTAGATATTAATCTCTCTCTCATCTCTCCTCATCCTACACGGCACCACGCCATCATGTCGTCACCAGCGGCATTCAGCTGACTTCAGCCTCCTGGATGATCTCGTCTCCAGAGATCACAGAAGTCTTCATCACATGGACATTCAGTCAAGTTTAACCGCAGACAGCAGTCAACACAGCATTCCTGATTCTTCAATTGTCATCAGCAGCATCCCATGCAGTCAACGTTCCAGTTTCCAGCAGGTGTTTCCAGTGGTTCTCCAGCAGATGCCTCATCGAAGTGGACTCAGCATGGACACGAACCAGTCACCTTCAGTGATCCAGTCTCACCTGATGGACCCCAGTTCAATTTCCCACCCCACCCCATGTGTATCACTTATTATATTCACAAGACGCCACAAACTATCGTCTTTGACTATCGTTTATGTTACATCTTGTGTTCATCTTCGCTCTCCAGCATCGCTGTTTTGGTTACTAGTGCCCAAAACAGACTTGCAGATGACCAGCGGCAGTATTGACATCTTATGACATCAGTTCGCAGCCAGGGTTTCCGTCATCCGACATGATGTTCAGTGCAGTCATCCCACGAAGAGCTGGCCTCTCAACAAGGATGCTCCCTGTTACGTCGCCCCTGCCTGATCCAGATCAGTGTGATTCTGTGGAATGCGCACCCATATGAATCAGTACACTCCTGCCCATGGTTTCGTCTCATAAGATGCTCCATCTTCTCAGGTCATCGCTCATCGCAGTTCATCATTCAAGGAAGACGTTCCTTCTCCTTTGACCCACTTGCTGTATCTACACTGTCAAGGTTAACTTTCTCTATGACAATGGACTTGGTTTCATGACACAGTAAACCACCACGCTACTATGTTTACAAACACTAGTGTAGTGATTCACAAAAGTGAAAGTGATACTAAATCCACCCAATTTCAGTGTCTCTGTTTCAAGTTACATTAACTATATACAGTGAACACTCGCTATTTCGTACTATTTATTGAAATATTAAAAATTTTATTGCTCTCTTTTTAAATTTGATGACTCTGCATTCAAATAAGAGAACAATCTTAGCAGAAGAGGCTATGTTATGTTTAATTAATAATTGAAATATTAAAAACGAAACTTTTGTATATGAGTGTACAATTAAGAACATTTCATCAGTGTTATACGGAAGAACATAACGTTAGACGTCATAAGACAAACAACTTTCAAAGAAAAAACCCACAACAAAAATAAGTAACAAGGACTGCTTACGTACAAGTTGTTTGTCACTCTCTCAGACCAGTATAAAAGCTTGAAATTTTGGAACTATTTATCTCAATCTTCATCATTCTTTGTCTTGGCTACTCCGTCTTTGAAGCTTCGACGATGATGGTCAACATCGAGCTGAGAGAGAGACCTCCTAACGTTGTGTGTAAGTTAAATACCTTTTGAATAATTCAAGTCTCTTAGAAGAAGTAATTTCTTCAGGCAGTCTCCTGCTATGGCCTCAAGTATAACAGCTCTTAAAGCTAAATTCATCATTTGTTAATGAATTAATATTGTAATATTTGCAGACCTTTGAGCTCACTTAATATTTGATATTTGATAATATCACGTCTGCACATTTGTAATAGATGATATAGAAATCTCTTGTAATAAACATATACATTGAATTTCTTTTCTTCCATATACTACCAAGGTTCATAATCGATAGATAGGCAATTTTGACACCCAATTCATTTTTTTAAATTAAACACTGGTGTTACGTGTGGAATTGCTGTATAACAGGATATAAAGTTACGTTCAACGGTGGAACGTTGTGTCCAGGTATTCACGGTCATGAAAGAGTGTAAACGTTGATTTTTAAGTAAAATTGATTGTGTTAATCTGTACGTACCCGTGCAATGGCAGATTATCTATCCATGAGCTGGCACATATGAACCTCATTTATGGAGAGGCAATGGGAAATAGCCTAGAGGCGAGGCGTTTACATCGTGACCGTCGCCCTTAAAGTAGAGTAACTTTCCCTATATTATTCCACGCTTCCACATTTGCCTTCCAGAGATAGGGTTTATTCAATTTTCTCTACGTGAAATCGGAGGAAATCGCACCATGTGGATTTTTTTTTTTAAACAGCGTACTTGAAATGATCAGAGACCGTCCTCAAACTAGCAGTAGCCACGTGTAGGGCGTAAAAATCCACACGCAACTCTAGTGAACGATTAACAGCAGAGATTTAGTGTGAGCGTGCGATGCGGTATGGTGGATAATTTTGTAGTAGGAACTTATTTATTACCGGACCTCCTGTGTGGGAGTACGTATATTTTATTTTTACGTAATGTTCTCCAAAATTGTTAGAACATGTATCCTTGAACATAAGACAGTTGGTCCCAGAGTTGGCGTGGGTCAATGAAAACTTGACCCACGACCCACTGACCCACCACCCACCGTGACCCACGACCCACTGACCCACCACCCACCATGACCCACTCTGGCCCACGACCCACTCTGACCCACCACCCACCGTGACCCACTCTGACGCACCACCCACCATGACCCACTGTGACCCAACATGACCCACCACCCACGGGGACCCACTCTGACCCACCACCCACCATGAACCACTCTTATCCACTTTGACCTACTCTGACTCACCAAAATCCATCGTCATCAACTCTGAACACGATTCACGGCCTCTTCTGAACTGACCAAAGAGTTTACACTTGTAATAAAACAAGACTGTGAAATTGTCACTAATCAGAGTTTGAATTTCTAGTCAATCGCTCAAGCACCACTCTGTTACAATAACAGTGGATCTGACCTTTACGATTTAAAATGGTAAAGTGTTTGTCAGTGAGGAAATTGAAACAGTTCGAGGTGGGGGGAAATTAGTGTGTGCCTAAAATATACTTGTACTAAAAGAGTATTCTTTCAAGTGTTAATTTCTGAACGCATTCCACAAGAAACTTCTATTCGCAGGAAAATACCCCTATACAATATGGAAAAAATTATGGTTTCTCAGTTCAGAGTATTTTTCTCACAAAAGACTTGAAAAATCAGTTGTTCATAGGGTATAAAGGTGCTCGGGTACCCTCTGTGAGAGCGTCTCCATAAAGTATGCTCATAATTGTAATTTGTGTAATCACTAAACCACCACGTTAAATTTAAGTTACAAATATGCGTAATTTCAATTATTATTTATATTTATTCAAAGTAGTTTACCTAAAGCAAAGAGACTTACTAAAAATTGGGTACAAAGTTGAATAACACAAATAAGCCATTAGTAATACAAGTAACATTTTCCGTAACTCGTAATTTTCCACCTTAAAACAAATCTGAAATCGGACTTATTTCCTGTTGGTAACTTTTTGGCGGTAAATCATCTGCAGTGGAATGATGTCCATCCTTCAGCCAAGAAATAACTAGTTCGTCTACTTTGACCTTGTCTAGCGGTGGGCCATTAACATTGATGAGCAACAAGTTAGACAATGTTTGAGCACTTAGTGTATTTCTAATATCAGTCATCTGTAAATTCATAAGGGGAAATCCCCGTTCGCTGTCTGTCGTGGAAATTTATAATATTTCTACCCGATTTCTGCAACTTCTCATCAACAATCTACTTGTTAGACTTAAGTCTGATAACGATTTTTGTTGGTCAGGTTTGAAATACTCAGCAAGAAATATCATCTCTCTATCACCATACAACATCTTTTCCATATCGACCATGTTAGTTGGCAATGTCGACCCATGTAGAACAGAAACTTCAACTACCACACCTTTGATAGGGAATCTTGTGAATAAATTATCAATTAAAGCCTGATAAACTAATGACTTCTTATTTGTTTATAAATTTAATTTTTGTAATTACACATGAAGGTTTGATACCATTACCAAGTTCCCTACCCCGTCTAGAAAGCGAAAGGGAACGAGGTTCTTGGAAAGTGTTCAGAGTTGAATGGGAATTTCCCTTCTTCTTCAACTTCAATTACCACACTGCTGTTTGCCATGTGCCAAATTACGATGAATTTCAATTAAATTATCATAGTATAATTATTTCCTTGTTGAATTATCAATACTTTTCAGTGGAAAAAAGGATGAAATTTCAAAGTTCCAAATCAAAGTAAGTAGACCAACGTAAAGGGAGAAAAAGTGTAAAATTTTCCATACAATTATGCGTAAAATCCAAACTTCAAATTTCCGTGTAATTAAGCTTACAGTACAAATTTTATGCCTACTTTCCTTACAACTTTATGGGTTGATTGCCCTGTGCTGTAAGCGCTCCATATAATAAACATAAGCTTCAGCAATTATTATAGCAGAAAGCAATGGATATATGAAGCCAAGCACTGTATTTTTTTCTATTTTTTTTTAAATAACATCGATCGTTTTCGATCATTTTTACAAACCAACTCACTACCAATTTTCCATATATAGAAAGTGCCCTCACCCCCACATAAAAGAGAATTTTAAAAATTGCTAGGACACACTGTTTATTTTCAATAAAGAGTTAATACACTGAATTTCAGCTCCGTAAGTTTAACGGCTTGCGAGATACTCATTTTTTTCCGCAAAAATTCGGATCCTCACTACCTCCTTAGGATATTATGCATTATAATAAAAGCAATATAACATCCCAATTTGGATTAAGGCCTAACTATATACCAAAAGTAATTTCATTTGACTTTGCAATTTGACCGTGATGATCAGGCACACATAGTTACATTCAATTTTTTATATAATGATTTATATATTACAGTGATTCAAAAATGTATTTTTTCCAGTAGTTAGCTCTAAAAACTCACAGGTCTCGAAAGCCAAGTAGTAGTGTAAGTCCTATTGCTATTACTACTATTAAAATATCAATATCCAAAAGTGCCTGAAGTTCTTTTTTGACTTGGTTAGATATACTCACCTCAGGTAAGTAGACAGAAAAAAGTGGATAAGAAAGGGAAATGAAGGTCTTGAAAGTAAAACGGAGACAAATTTACCAGTCCTCAGAAAATACTGTCTACAATGTAGTGAGCAGAGAGGGTCGGTAGATCATACTGAGTCGGTGGGTCGCAGTGGGTCACGGTGGGTGGTGGGTCGCAGTGGGTCACAGTGGGTGGTGTTTCACAGTGGGTCATGGTGGGTGGTGGGTCACAGTGGGTCACATGCTGTTGACCCACGACCCCTGACCCACCCAGAAAACTTGACCCACTTGACCCACTGACCCACGACCCACTGACCCACTCCATCTCTGCTGGTGTGATCCCAGCATGACAGTCCACCTGCACATTCTGACAGGAATATGCAGACCTACGTAAATGAAACATTTCCAGATCGTGGGAGACAAGGACCTGAGTTATGACCACCTCGTTCACCCTACCTCACGCCCCTTGGTTTTTTGTGGAGGGAGGGGATATGAAACTTCTTTTGTATGCAACACCAGCCACGACAGCCGAAGAACTTGTTGCTCAAGTTAATATAGCTGCGACAGTCATCTCCGAAATTTCAGCTGTGCTTGACCGCACACGGAAAAGTTTGCTTCGCCAATGTCATCTTTGCAATGCGGTCAATGGTCGACAATATCAGGCTGTGAACTGTTATTCTTCAGAGCTGTCTCGTGTACACATACTACATTGCACAAACACTGTACAAGATACCTCTGAGTATTTTATAGTTATCCTACTTTGTACGAAACAGGAATCGGTAGTTTGAAACTGTATTTCTTTGTATCATTGTGCGACACGCACAACTTCTGTTTCGTCTAGTTTCATTGCTTCTGTGCTTGGAATTATTATCTTCCACAGAATTACGTATTACGGAAATCTTTTAATGCAGTTTACTTTCGCCCAAATTGTACTCATATAATTTATGAGAATCACTGTTGTCATGTAAAGGACCCTTCGTACTCCCGTTCATCATACATGATCTTTGCCACCTTACTGTCTTATGCACAGTTGTTTTAAACTTAATCTGGATCAAAGTTATTTTCTCCATTTTCATACACTCGTAATTTGGCCGTTCAGTTATCATCCGTTACCGTTAGCCTACAAAATAAAATTATGATACGTTAAAGATTTCTTTTCATTTAAATTCTTCTTCCGAGAGTTTATTCTGTGCTGACAAGGAGGGTGTACGAAGTGTGAATCTCAGATTTCAAAAATGTTTGTGCAGATCGTTAGGAGGGCTCATAGAATAAAGATCAGCACAACAAATTTCGGCGGAACCCCATATTTGGGGGGGGGGCAGTGCCCATTTGCAATTTTCGGCTTTGTAGTAAAAATCGGCCTTTTGATTTGAAAATTGACTTATTGTTGTCCACAATCGATATAATTCGTGTTTATTTGCATAAAGATACTTCAATGTGGGTTAGGGATCCCTATGTGTGTTGGGGGGTCCACCTCACAAGTGTCGTATATTCATTTTGACAAGCTGAATTTAAATATGTCATTAAAAGTTCTCTGTGGAGCACATGTGCGGCACAGGTCTCTACCTAGTTTCTGGGATGCTGAATCACAAGTTGAAAGTGAACTGAAGGACTTGAAATAGAAGTTTTTCAGAATCAGTGCTTACTATATGGATTGAAGCCAAAAGAGATTTCATGCCTGTACATGACATGGATGTTCGGAAATGGCAATTGAAAAAGCGAAAGAAATTAATCTTGAAAACTTTAAGGCTTGCAAAAGTTCCTGCACCCGTTCTAAACGGAAACATAATATTGTGTAGCGAGAAATAACAAAATTCGTGTCACGAGCAGACGTTGACACTTCACAACAAATAGAAACTTCAGTCATATCTTTCCAGCTAGAAGTCAGGGATACGTTACCGGAACTCGATATAGACACTACTTATTATTCCGGTCAGTGTTTTTGCACTGGAACTGCACTATAATCGTATGTTAGGCATACAAGGCGGGGAAAAAAGGTAGAAACTTCTGCACAATCCAAAAATGCCTTATCTCATAGCTATACAATAATACCCCTTATGTCTGCCAGTGGAAAATTAGTTGGTCCATTGTAGATTGTATTCCCAGAACCGACACGAAAATTTGGAGCACAGGTCAAGAAAACTTTATTCCAGCCCCCAAATGTTAAGGTTTCTGCATCAAACTCTGGAAAGATGGGTAAGCTGCATTTGGAGTGGATCTGTGACGTTTTGGTTCCTAACACAGGAGACAAAAGTGTCTTGCTCGTAGATCCATGGTCATCCTTTAACAAGAAAGAGAGGCAGCAACACATTCCGAACGAAAAAACGTTATGTAAACAGATTCAACCGGGAGTAACTTGGGCTGTACAACCACTGGATATTTGGGGCTTTAGAATATGGAAGAATTTTGTACGGAAAATAAAAGATTTCGTAATTTTACACCAAATTGATATACAACTTCACAACGTAACAACATTATAAAATTTCAATCGCTTGTTTATGAACAACTATCGTCACCAAAGTACCATGATGTGTTCAAATATAGTTAGTATAAATCCGGATGTGTAGATGCGAGGCCGGCAGAATTTGGATATCCAATGAGTTTCTCAATTTTCTTAAACGACACGATCATATGCCATGAGTGCGAAGATATAACACTCCTGAAATGTAGTTGGTGCTCCAAAAGTCTTTGCGCGGAACACTTTTTCGAGCAGTTTCATTTATGTAAAACATACAATACATAAAGTAAGCACGAATTCTGCCAAACTTCAGCCCTTCAGTTTTATTTCAAACCATTCGGTTATCTTTCAACTTGTGATTCGGCATCCAGAAACTAGGTAGAGACCTGTGCCGCACTTGTGCTCATCAAAAAACTTTTATTGACATATTTGAATTCATCTCGTCAAAATGAAGGGGAATATGTATCACACTTGTAAGGGGGATCCCAGTGGATTATCTAGCCCGGGGCCGGGGGCAGCTCCCAGTTTTTTAGTGACAAAAATAATTGAAGCTATTATTTATATATTCTTGAAAGTTTATAGTAAACTCATGATATAGTATCATAGCCTGGGGTCGGCTTCCCCCAGTTTTTACCTTCTAGATCCGCCACTGGGGACCACCCCCCACACACAGGGATCCTCGACCCACAATTGAAGTATCTTTACGCAAATGAAAACGAATGAAAACAATTGTCGACAACAATAAGTCAATTTCCAAATCAAAAAGCCGATTTTTATACTACGAAAGCCGAAAATTGAAAATGGGGCACTGCGCCACCCAAATATGGGGTTCCGCCGAAATTTGTTATGCCGATCTTTATTCCATGAGCCCCCCTAACGATCTTTTCTAACATTTTTGAAATCTGAGATTCACACTTCGGACACCCTCCCTGTGAGACAAAATAGTTCAATCACATAGGTGTATCTTTCTTTCCAATTCTAAGTGTTCTAATTTGAACGATGCATTATTGCTTTTGATTGTTGAAATCTTGTACATGATTATTGTTGATTTTCCTCATTCTACCTTTAATAAAATACTCGAAGAGATACTCCAGTTACTTTGGGGGTCATCCTTGCACCGCCACTGCATTACATCGGATTGCACACTAATTAAATCTAAGACTAAAAATAGCGGACATTCCCTTTTGCCCGATTTTGCTCCGACACTTTGTTCTCGAATATGGCAAATTTTTGCATTTCTCCGAAAATTTTCGTGTGGTCATAGCTCCGAGGTATTTATACACTCAGGTTGATCTATACTTTTGTTTTATCATGGGGATGGGCGCCCTTTTGGTAGACTTGTCTACCGCCCTCGTGAGTATCCCAGCACGGGCCTGCTTCCTATTGTAACAAAATCAAAAGTGTATTGAATAAAAGGTGAAATATTTAAATGCCATCTGTACGTTGATACTAAAACTCTTTCCTCTTGCGTTAAACAAAACAAATGCGATGTTAGATATTGTCCATTCAGTAACATCTTTTATGGATTACTTCCTCAAAGGGGTTTAGTTAGCTCTGAAGTATTCTCGTCGCGATAACGTTTTTAAGTTTCTTTTTTTCAAACTGGAGAAACCATTTTTAACGTCGGGCGTTAATACTTTCCGTTTTACTATTTCAATTGTAACTTTTAATCCATTTTCTTTCGTATATATATATTTCTGTGGCTGAATCTTCAAAAAGCTATTACTAGCATTTACGAATGGTCGCAAGCTACCAGCGAAAATGGCTCATAACTCGGTTTATAGTTCTGGAAGCCTCGATTCCTGGGATCCGCGGTTAGAGACCAATTCGACAACATATATATATATATATATATATATATATATATATATATATATATATATATAATGACATTCGACTGTGAGAGGCAGAAACTGTGTTCCTCTTTCTTTACAGAACGTTCCCTTTTTCTTTCTTTTTATTTTTCAGGAAAACTTTCAGATGGCACATTTTAACAACTCTCGTCGAAGCATTTTCCCTCCTCAGTGGGACCAATTAAACCTCGACTTAAGACGCTATGGTTAATTCGCAAGGCTAAATCTCCCATTCACTTCGTATATCCCATTCGTTCACTATAACTCCTTTACTATCTTCATTTTATTTTTAACCCTTACAAGAAATCTATTTTCACGTCTTTTTCTTTCTTTTAAGATGTTCTTCTTTTGTGACCCTCTTTGTGCAAAATCCTGGGAGAAAATGACCGAATTTTCATAGAAATACACATAACCAAGATTGAAGTTACCTTTGCTCCACCAACCTCATGAAGAGACGGAAGTTATACAGAAATTACAAGCAAATTTTATGCATCATAGTGGGTACATTTTGTAATGCTTCTTCTAAACGTTAAAAACTCATATAACTGGTTATGGTTCAACTGAATCCAAAGATTAAAAAGGAAAATATCTTATGATTACGTTCGTCTTAACAACGAACAGAAACGAAAATTTAGACAATAAAGATGAAGCAATGGTTCCATATTTTGTCTATTTTTTTCCCCCTATTTTCCCACGAAAACACACTGTTTTTCTTTTGTGATTCGCCTTACAAGAAAGAAAGCCCCAATGTAAATAGCCATTTTAAGGATAGTCTCTACCCGATGTCTTGTTATGATTCATACTAGAGATGACCAACTTGCGAAACCTGCGCTTTCGAATCTGAAACTGGAGCTTAACCGGGCTCTGGATTAATAATTGAGTGCGAGTCCGAGCCTTACTGAGGCTAGCGAGCCTCAAACCGAGTCCGGGTGAGCGTGAGCCTAAATGAAGTTCATGAGCCCGGTGATGATGAGAAATAAATGAAATGGTGGAATGAATAAAGTGGGAGGAAACGGGAGAACGCCGGGGAAACCCTCAGACACGGTGTTTGTCCACAACAAAGTTAACTTGGCGAGAGCTGAGATCGAACCAGGGACTCCATGCACCAGAGGTGAACGCTCACCATTGAGCCTTCGTTCCAGGAACACCTAATCGACCCTTGCGTCTTGGTGATTTATTTGATCATTATATTTAGTTATATTTGTAGTATCATACTATAAACAATACAGGAACATGTAACACCATTTAGTACTTTCCTTGGGATACGGACAAAATCTCGCGGCCGAAACATCGCCGCCCAAAATCTCGCCGGCCAAAACCTCGCGGGACAAAATCTCGCCGGGCCAAAACCTCGCCGCCCAAAACCTCGCGTGGCCAAAACCTCGCCGCCCAAAACCTCGCGTGGCCAAAATCTCGCCGCCCAAAACCTCGCGGGACAAAATCTCGCCAGGCCAAAACCTCGCGTGACCAAAACCTCGCCGCCCAAAACCGCGCGTGGCCAAAACCTCGCCGCCCAAAACCTCGCGGGACAAAATCTCGCCGGGACAAAACCTCGCCACCCAAAATCTCGCCGGGCCAAAACCTCGCCGCGAATGAAATTTTGCTTTAAAATTTACCCAATGTGTTTCTCAATATTCAATTCCACATTACAAATAATAATAATAATAATAATAATAATAATAATAATAATAATAATAATAATAATAATAATAATAATAATAATAATAATAATAATAATAAATAATAATAATAATAAATAATAATAATAATAAGAAGAAGAAGAAGAAGAAGAAGAAGAAGATACAAAACATCGTGTGCGTGGGCTTTCTCGGGTTATTCCCGTTTCCTCCCACTTTCTTTATTCGATCATTTCCTTCATCCTGGTCATCTGCGTCTCCTTTAACCTATAGGACATAATCAAGGGACGTCGTAAAAACTCATATATTATTTCATACTTTCATAAATATTATTAGATTTCTGTTAAAATTTTATGTTTTTGGATGTTCCAACGTTCACGAAACTAACCTCGTTAGTTGTCATTACTTTCCTTAAGCAGACTTTCTTTCCCTATAACCAGCTTAAAAATATCCTGTCGCCCTACCTTCACATTGAAATCCTCTAATACAGAAATAGAATTTTCATATGGTATCGCGGGACTTGGTCAAATACCTGTGATACTTCTTCTGAAACAGCGTCTTTTATACCGTCATCCTTATCATCTGTTGGAACATTTACATTTTGGTCAGGCGAGATTTTGGGTATGGCGATATTTTGGGGCGCGAGGTTTTGGCCCGGCGAGATTTTGGCCCGCGAGGTTTTGGCCCCGCGAGATTTTGGCTCGCGACGTTTTGGGCGGCGAGGTTTTGGCCAGGCGGGGTTTTGGCCTGGCGAGATTTTGTCCCGCGAGGTTTTGGGCGGCGAGGTTTTGGCCAGGCGAGGTTTCGGTCTGGCGAGATTTTGGGCCGCGAGGTTTTGGGAGGCGAGGTTTTGGCCAGGCGAGGTTTTGGTCCGCGAGGTTGTCGCCGCGAGGTTCTGGCTGCGAGATTTTGTACCCAAACCACTTTCCTTGCTAATTGAACATTACTACAAATTGCACTGATCTTATGAACATGGCAGTTCACGGTTTCGGCCTGCGTGGTTTAATGGTACCAAATTTACTTAGTAGGTCAAGTACTTGACTTTATCATACGTTCTTTTGGTAACTACGGCTCAGGCCGTATAGATGATGATGAGATGAATTGGTGGAATGAAACCAGTGGGACGAAATGGGACTACTCCAAAAAACTCCCACGCACACGGTGTTTGTCCGCCACAAAGGTCACACAGCACGAGCAGGGATTGATCCAACGACCTCTAGCACCAGATGTGAGTGCTTTTCGTAATGAGCTACCGTTGTCCCTCGTAGATCAAGCATCAGTTGACATTCTACGCAGACCGGCCACAGTAACTAGTATTTCTCCTTTTTTTTCTGCACTTAGAAGGTGAATTCGGTACCACCCGACATGTCAATTCTGACGCGAAGTAGTTGTTGTAGTAATAGCAATGGTGTAGTAGTAATAGTAGTAGAAGTAGTAGTAGTAGAAGTATTACAGTACTTTGCAGTGTTGAATAAAAAGTCAGTTTCCCAAACACATTACGATTCACATAGGCTGACAACATTAGCTTCCGATCCGTCTTTCAGAGTGTCCGGTTCGGCCCCATAGCATTTGTGTCCGACCCGAACTGTGCCGACCCGGTTAGGGCCCCGTCCAGTTTTATATTACTTGAAACCCAGGCAGGCCGGGCCAAACGGGCGCGCCTGGCCCGTGCAGGACTCTGCCTTGAACAATCTTGGAGGCTGCTATGAAGCGAAAGGGTTCCCGGTACGAAACAATATAACCTTCAACCTTGGTCATAATAGAGATTTTGTTATAAGAACTTTTATAAACAAAAAAGGACTATTTTATAATAAAATAGGTGAAGGGGTAAATCTCGGTCCATTATTGGCTCTACCCAAGGGCGCCGATTTCTCTGTAAATTTGGGGGGGGATTCAGATGCAGAAAGTATATATCAGAATTTTAAGACAAATTGCATTCAAATTATGTCAAATATTGTATATTCATAACTACAATACGAGGGCCCACATGAGCTTTGGGGGGCCCGGGCCCCTGGCCTCCCCCTAGATCAGCGCCCTTGGCTCTACCTATAAAACACTTCAATATATTTACTTAAAATATTTTCTTCATTTCCTTTTAACCTAACGGTTAATGACTATTGTTCCATTTTTTTTATAAAGAAAGGTGATGAAATTTCGATTGTGAGTTATTAAATATCTTTAAGTGGAAATACTACAGAAAAGTACATGATCAGCATTTGAATGCTATAAGTGCCGGTAATTAAATTCTATAAACTAATCTTAACTTTGAACTCATTCTATTTTAAGAAGTAAAACAACTACAAATATATCACTTCTGTTTATATTTCTAAGTGGGAAGACGATAGCCTAGTGGTAGAGTGCATGATTCTGGTACAAAGGGTATCTGGTTCGATTCCAGGGTATATGAGTTTAGGGTAGACAACCTTGTGTCTGTAAGTTTTCCCGTAGTTCCGTTTCCAACCACTTTCTCATTAAACCAATTCTTTCATCTTTCATCAATTATCCATCTCTTTTAGCCTAAAAGGAATAACAGTAAGATATTAAAGTACAAATTTAATAAAATGTTAGATTGTCAATTCACTTTTAACACTCAGTTTCTCCTCCAATTTTTGTAATGATTTTTTTAAAAGTATTCATTATAATACGAGGGGAACCGAAAGTAAAAGGATTTGCAATTTCTCGCATTAGGGTTTGGTAACACTGCCAGTATCCAGCTGAGTTAATGTCTGCAACACTTCTATGCAACATGTCACTTTTATTCCCGCGCCAATCTGCACCAAGGGAGAAATGAAGGTAGTGATTGACTTTTTGTTTGTGAAAGGTGTTAAACCTGCGGAAATTATTCGACGAATGCAAGCGCAGTATGGTGATAGCTGTTTATCGCAAAACAAGATCTACGAATGGATAGAGCGTTTCAAAGAGGGAAAAACATCTTTATGTGACGAGGAAAGATCGGGCAGGTCATAGCCGTCAACGATGGGTACATCATCACGAACCAGAAAGTAAGGCTGCGAGCATGGTTTGGAAACACCCATCACCAGAAGTCAAGAAATTTTAAACGTCAGTCATCAGGTAGTCATTGATGCGGTACAAAATTTGTTACAGGTGCAACCGAAAAACTTGTTTTCCGACGGAATCAAAACAAAAAAAACAAAAAAAAACTTGTTACATGTGGGAAAAGTGCGTTGAAGTGCAGGGAGATTTTGTATAAAAAATAATGTATGTTTCAGTTTTCTATCATTAGAATAAATGTACCTTTTCTCAAAAGTCCTTTACTTTTTTACTCTCCCTAGCATATGCTTGTTTGCTTCAAAATGATGGCAATATCATGGTTATAGTTCTGAATTTGGTGACCGACTACATTGCGTCAAAGAAATTTAAAAGTTAGTAAATACCCAATATATCTTCTATTCTTTATTCGCATTTTGCCCATCGAAAATATGTGTGATATGATTCTCGAGAAGCTATTTGCCACAGTCATTCAGCGGAAAGTACCCCTATCTATCTTCTGCTGACAGTGAATCACACGAAAGCAGTGTGACATATCTAACGCCAGTTTGATTCTGTCATAATATATAGACATGGACATTTAGTCTTCACGACATATACAGTACATATTTATCAAGGTAATTTTTGTATTGTACAGTTTTGAAATTATAAGGACTAGTTGCTCTCCCAAACCTTCGGCTATTGTGCATGTTACCTGCACGCGGCTACATCTCTTGACGTTACCTACAGCAGGCACCGTATCTAGCGACAACTATTAGCCTGACTGTATGAACTATTAAGATTTAGCGCCACTGACAAACTCAAGACGTTAAGCTTTTATAATAAGGATTAAGAAAAATCTAAATAGTTTCGCCTAGATGTTTATATAACGTATAGCTCTCAAAATGTTTTAAACTTCGCATATCAGCGATACTCAAAGACTCAGGACTGTTGCCTTTGTAATAAGAATTTTATCTGTAGTCCACTCACGCATCCCTTTCTTGTTATTGCAATTTTCAGAACAGTAGTGTGTAATAGGATTTCCACCGTTTGATAAGATAAATATCAAATAATACTTTAGACAAAGGAGATACTTTTAAATATCTAGGATAGATATTAATAAACCAAAACTATATCAAAGAAACAATTAAATGTCGAATGAGAACAGGAAATTAGTGCTAGTTATTATTCAGTTCAAAACCTTTTGTCGTCGCGAATTCTGTCGAGGAATTTGAAGCTTAAAACATATAAAACGATAATCATACCTCTTGTGGTGTACGGTTGTGAAACATGGTTGTTTGCTCTGAGGGAAGAACGTAGACTGAAAGTATTTGAGAATAAAATCCTGAGACGAATATTCAGATCCAAGAGGAACGAGAACAGGAATGGGGAATGACAGAAACTTCATAATGAGGAACTGCGTAATTTATACCGTATACCAAACATTGTTAGGATCATTAAGTCTAGAAGATTCAGGTGGGCATATCATGTAGCTATAATGGAAGAAAGTACGAACCCTTTCAATGTTTTAATTGAAATTTCAATCGGGAAACGATCATTAGGAACACCTAGCCGTAGATGGCAGAACAATATTAAGTTGGATCTCGCAGCGATAGGTACTGGATCCAATTGGCTAAGGACAGAAGTCAATGCAGAGCTTTTATGCATGCAGCATTGAACTGTGGGTTCTATATGTCATGGAGAGCATTGGCGCCTGAGGGCATCTTCCTGGTTACTATATTAAGTTTGGTGTTCTATATTTGTATTAAGAAACTCTTAAGAATTGTAAGTTGTTTTCGTAAGCGACGGGGTGCCGGCCGCCTCCCCCCGTTCGGGCGCCCATGATGGGGAGGGAAAGGGAGAGAGATAAGCTTAAACCGGGACACATACAACGATAATATATATATATAATCACTGGTTCTTCCTTTTTGATTTAAATTTGAGCCACATTAAATAATACACACACTTCGTCCCTTTATTGATTCAATTTATTTATGTTATTATATATCTGGTTACTCCTGACAACCTGTTATCCATAACCTTATTATTTTTGAACATTTGAATATCTTTTATACATTGACAATCATAATATTTAAAACATTTCTTTCTCTTCTTTAGATAGTAAAAATCAGCCTAGTACGTATTTGGAATATCTTATGGCCCAAAAATACAAATATACAAATGTACTGTTGTATATTATGGCACCCGACGGACTTTTCTTTTTATTCATTAACTTCATGAAAAGGAAAAGAATTATGGACCGTCGTCTACATATACATGTTAATCATTCGAGTTTTCGAATGCACTTCATATACTTGAAAATTACAATTCATATACTTATACATATATCTCATTTAATTCTATAACAATACTATTATCATATTCATCATCATATTTATTTTAAACTTTATCATTATCTCCATTTATTTCTACGATTCAACGACGATAAGGCACATTCAAAATTTGATTTACAAGTTATTTGATTTTTAAGTCCTTTTTCGGGTCCCTTAAATGCTTTTACAAGTTGTTTGATTCCTTTTCGGGGCCATTACATTCTTTGTTACAATTTAATAATTATTTACTTGGGCATCATGAAGATGGTTTTGAAAAAGATGTATGTATCGCCCCGGGCGCTGATAGCAAGAGGGTGCCGCAACATTGTTGTCGTTTTGCAAAGAAATACATTTAGTAAAAATTTTCTTGCTCGCTCCGATCGCAACCCAAACGTCACCCAATAAGAGTGACCCAAACCCAATAAGAGTCACAACAAATTTTTACTTATTACTTTAAAAGTTACAAGTGATTTGTTAATGATAATGTGATATATAAGGTGCTGTGTACGCAAAAGCATTTTCAAAATCGAAAACGGTCAAAGTCTTAAAAACGCGTTTGGCTAATGAGTTTGGCTAATTAATCACGCTTTTCTACCTAACCGGATTGATCACGATGGCGAGAATGAAGGTATGAAAATGAGAGGGGTGAAGAGACACACTCAAACTCCTGTTTTCGCGGAATTATTAAAACTGAAGGTAAACAAGGGGAATAATAACATTTTCGAACTTGAAGCAATATTAAAACTTAAGTGATAGGGAATTAAGGGATCAGAACTTAACAGAACGAATTTCGTCTTTTTCAGACTGATCACTTCTGATTTTTTTTTTATCATTGATATGTGAAATGCTTCCAGTCTGAAGGAATTTATTGGGATCATTTCTCCATCAGCTACTTGTATCACCAGAATATTCTTTTTGTGCATGGATGTGTGTCGTGTCTAGTTCTGTGATATTTTTATCTATCTACATACATACAAAACACATATACACATGATGAAGTATATGTGTGTATATATGTGTTAGTGTATTTTTAATATGTTAATTAACAATAAGTAACTTTAAATTAAGGACTTTCATTCATTAAGAAATTAAGTAATTACTGTAATTTCAAACATATGTAGTAGCCAAACTATATTTTGGATTTTAAATACAAACATTAAACATATTCTTCACCTCCATCGATTAATATTG
Source organism: Thermobia domestica (assembly GCF_964235325.1). Taxonomy (NCBI): domain Eukaryota; kingdom Metazoa; phylum Arthropoda; class Insecta; order Zygentoma; family Lepismatidae; genus Thermobia; species Thermobia domestica. The sequence goes on from NC_137463.1 coordinate 73,352,439, forward strand.
AGAAATTAGCAAAGAAAGCTCCTTCCGAATTTCCGTTACATTTTACAAAATATGTTTTACCGTAAAAGAATCGAAATTAAAATGCTAATTGTGTGGTCACATCCAGAATAAAATATCAAAAATTTACAATTATTACTGGAAATTAATGTTGTCACCCATTTCGAACATTTTAAAAGCATTTCCATAACTGCTCTCCAAGTGGATCTGTTTATACCAACCACAGATATAAAGTATGTCAAGTTTTTTTTTTTAAAAAAAAAAAAGAAAAGAGGGGGTTCAAAATAAGCCTCTTGAAAACAGTTTTTAGTTGTAAGGGAATACACAGTGATCGCTTTTGGCTGTTGCAATAGTCTGCCCAAGCAGCTTGATAAAAATTGAGGGTAGAATAACAATAAAAGCTGCTTCTTTTATATGTAAAAAAAAGAAAAAGCTTGGTGAGATGAGTATAGGGAGCACCGAATTCTCCTTCGCCCCGGGCGTCGAAATCTCTACCTATGGCTCTGCCTTTCTCTCATCTTAGAAGGATCTTTACAAGTGAACATGTATCATTTAATGTTTACATTTTAGCGACACGTTTGTGTCGTATTATGAAAGTTGATGGTTATCTTAACCGTCGTAATACTGTGCATGAAGTAGTATTTCTCAATATCGATTCTGTTCTTTCTCTGTACCATATTTTTGTAGCACCTGGCGAAAGAGAAGGAAAACGCACGTATCTTACGCATGGTTAGCGTTTGCACTCAGCGTTCTGTTTCAACCCAGGAGTTAGTTGGCATTCAGTACTAATTTTAGGGTAGTGCGTTGTGAGATGGTATTCATGCGTGCCTCTGTGACAGATTTCCCATCTATCACGCTCTTGTGTTACAGACAATTAGATCCTCTGTTGAGCGGTAACGGTTAGAATAGTCTACAAGCATTAGACTCATTATTTCCACCTTTGCTATTGGATTTTGAGAACAAAAGAGGTACGTCGTTGCGTGGAGTCATCTATAACAAACATAGGCATTGGATAGGATAGCAAGTCAAAGCTTTTGTTTGATCATTCGGATTCCGAATTCATGATTGGAAAGTTCTGTGGCGCGTTTTTTTTCTCTCTCTCTCTATTTTTTCTCGGGTCATGTATGATGCCTAGTTCTTTCTGGGCTTTGATGGATATAGGTCAATGTTCGTTACAAGCGATGTTCTCTCTCTCTCTTTATAGTCTATATCATTGGTTACTATATATATATATATATATATATATATATATATATATATATATATATATATATATATATATATATATATATATATAACATAAATTACAGCTAAAGAAGAGATTCGTTTTTAAATAGTTCCCACTTTTTTGTTGCAAAGCTTGGGAATTTCACTAACGTGAGCCAAATTGGAATTACGATTAGTTTTGTGGCTTTGTATTAAAAACGTCCTGACAGGCATGTTGAGATCACAGAAAAATCACTAATTCCCATTTCTGCTCTGAACGAATAAGCATTTGTCTTCTAAAATACTGCCAGTGGCTCATTGCTGACACCTTGAAAATACCGATTTTCCGTTCGGTATCGAATACAGTGAAACCTCCCTTAACGGACACCTCTCAATAACGTCCACTTCTATAATACGGACAGATTTTCTTGGACCGGCAAAAATATATGTTTCCTTATGGAACAAAACCCTCCCTTTTACGGACACTCTTAATTACAGACGTGGACAGTCCTTTCTCCCCCCCTCCCCCGCAGACGTTTCAATAACCTCTTCATAACGGACAGGAATTATTCTCGGTTCTGCGATATATTATTCCTCACAAGCGTATCTATCATGAGTGTAGACATAGTGAACCATGAAACAGAACAGCTTCAAGCTGAACTTCAAATTCTTCTTTTTTTCTGCCCGCAATAAACTGCTTTCGGGTGAAAATCCTAGAAAACCTTCAATACGCGATAACACTCATGCAGGGTCAGTCGTATGGCCAAAAATTCTATGGGAACTATCTTCCCTTCCCTAATAAGTTTAGTCCTTTTACTTCTGGGCCTTGCATCTTTCCCGACAATTTTATAGATAACAAAACAAATATTGTTTGTTTTACAATAACATTTTCAACAAGCAATGTTTCCTCTCTTACTTTTTTTTTTTTTTGAAAAGCAACAGTTTTCTTTTACTTATGATACTGGAACAAGTCTGGGTTGGAGTTTTCCCGGCTTTCTTTTCCCTTTCTCTAAGAGGATATTCTTTGTGATTGGGGCTGGGTCAATCCCATATGCCTTTTCATCCATTCCACCAACGAAGATACCGCGCCAGTACACAAACGCACACATGTTTTTTTCCGCAACCGTACTGAGGATTCTCAGAGGACACTTGCTAATGAGTTTACTCTTGTAGAGGAAAAAGTATGCTTGTTTCGCTAAACAAAAGAGAATAGCCGATTAGTTGGTTCCTAACGCATTTATTGAGAAGGTTCTGAGAATTTGAAATAAATGAGAAATGCTTACAGGGTGATGACATGTACTTAAAAAAATTAACATACACGCATTATCTTCTGCAGTACCGGTTTACTTATATATTAACACATCCCCAGCAATATTCTTTAACAGAAATGAATTTCTCCTTCATCCCGCCCAGTAATTCAAATACGTACTAAATAGAGTATTTTCATATTGAATTTTATGTACTTAAGTTCATATACAATGTATTTACTGTATATTACAGCACACAATTACAGTTGTGAGCACTTAAATTTCTGTAACCTCTCTGTAACGGACATCTCTCAATAACGGACAAAAATTCATGTCCCATTGGTATCCGTTATTGAGAGGTTTCACCTGAGGCGATCGACCACCCCAGAAGAGGAAACTTTCTTATTTTATATACATAAATAAAACCCATCCTAAAGTTTGGAGCCCTTAAAAGTAGCAGTATGACAACCCACCACCCCTGGATCCGCCCCTGGGTTTCACTGTACTTTTAACGCTTTCTTTATCTCTCTCTTTGTTCTAAGAATAGTGTGTTTATATGTATGACTCAATCTTAATCGTTTATGGGTTGTTGAAGAGTCGAAAACTTGACTGCGTATATTTTCTATATTATCAACATCGAATAGCAAGCGATTTTAATACCAAATACTCCAGTTGAAACTACAAGGTTAATACCCGAATTGTCAAATCTCAATTCACTGGATCTTTTAGCTACAGCACCTACAGGGCCAACACATTTCCCTCTTGTAGGAAGTAGACAAGACTTACTTGCTGTGACTTTATATATTAACCTTACTACTGTCAAAGATCCAATCTCTATAAACGCTTTCTCATCAGATAACTTTCCGGTGTCCGTGATTATTCAACATCGTCATGATACACACCCAATCTGCCTACCTACCGTCATTGTAACGGATTGGGACCAGTACTGCCAAATACGTAATGTTCTAATAAATCCTCGAGTTCCTTTAAATTCACCTGAGGAGATAGAGGAAGTCGTAGTTCAACTCAAAGCTGCCCCCGTAGTACATTTCTTCTTTTCACGTGTATGCATATACACAAACCTATTCTGCTCACTAATTCACAGGAACTCCGCACTCAAGTTTTCATTTCCATCAAAAGATGAGCCAAAAGATAACGCTGGCAGTGACCCGCACTTCTCAAGCCAGGAAGCTGTTAAACTTCCTGATGAACGAAGTCAAGAATAGCTTACGTTGCATTTCTAAAACCTCTTGGAATGATAAGTTGAAAGCCTTTTATGGTCCTAATCGAGACTTCTAGCGACTTACTAGAGCTCTCACTCATTCTTCAAGCAAACATACTCATCCTATCCTAAGGCCTCAGAAATTAGTTATCGTTGTAGAGAACAAAGCAGAAGTCTTTGCGCAACAACTATCAGCTAAGTTCCGGCCTGATATGGATCCGGTGGGTGAATGCCATATAAGAAGAGTTCATCATTTCCTCACCAATCTTCTCACTCCATCTACTCCTATGCCTCAAGAACAATTGACTCCACCTGAGAAAGTCTCCGGTATGCTGTGAACATTGAACATCTATAAAGCAGTGGGTCCAAACATCATCCAATCTACATGCCTCAAGAGAGAGCCGAGAAAGTTAACAGTATTATTAAGTCATATCTTCAATGCCATAATGCTCACTTGCCACTTTTCATCGACCTGGAGGACAACAACTGTATACACTTGCCTAAACCAGGAAAAAAACCGCTATTTCCCCAAAACCTTAGACTCATCAATTGTTTCCCTCATATCAACAAGATGATGGAGCGACTTCTTTACAGAAGACTACTCTCCGTCGCAGAAGTCAAAAGCATTCATTCTATCACGGCACCAATTAATATTCCGCACATTGCAAAACTTTTATCAGATTTATAGAGGACGTAACATATTCGTTTAATGACAAAGCGCAAATATTAGCTGTCTTGCTTGATGTACAGAAAGCCTTTGATAGAGTCTGGAGTGCAGGCCTCCTATTTAAGCTCTACAAACGAGGAATCCCTTCCTATTTCATACAAGTAATTCGCTATTTCCAAAAAGCACTGCACTTTCCAACTATTGTCTGTTCAGCGCATCACTGCAGGGGTACCCCAAGAATCTATTTTGTTACCCATCCTATATACTCTATATATATATACATCACAAATCTTTCTACTATCGCTATCACTACAACTGCAATTTTTGCCAATGATAGAGCTATTTCCGCAACAAGTCGCAATCTTCGCTTTGCAAATCTTTCGCTCTAAAGACATCTGAGGCAACTGGAAACCTGGACATCCAAATATAGAATAAGTATAAATCCAGAAGCTCTCGTACGTTGAATTCCTCAGATTGTACAATTATATTATGACCAACAGCTTCCACAGGTCCAAAGCATCAAATACCTTGGAGTTCTACTAGACAATAAACTTTCATTTGCTCAACATCTTCATAAAGTTTCCACTACTGCTTCTCATCGATTTCGAGTCTTGGCATGCATCCTCTGAACTCACAGTTCTGCATCAATATTAAAATCCATGTCTACAATATGATTTGTTCCTCCATGCTCTATCCAAGTCCCTCTTGGACATGCTCCGAAACAAGTAACAACTTGTACAAGACAAACCAGTGCGTCTAATAACAGTACACTCTCGGAATACAAGAATTGTGCAACTGCACGATGACTTGGCTATACCATATCTCCAAACAGTCATCCAATGTGTAACGAGAAATTCTGGCAAAGCCTTCAATCATTCATCTCATGAAATACTACATCGCATTGGAAGCACAAAAGTTACCAGAAAAATTTATGCCAATTTAGCAAGATTTGATACCATCACTCTACTGTCAACAAACTTCTCCCAACGCCTAGACTACGACATTAGACCAAATAAGAAGATTAGGGGGTCTTTGTCTTAAACATCAATATTAAGTTCCTACATACGAATTCATCTCAATTTCATAGAAGCTTCGGAAATCGCGTTTCTATACCGACAATACAAATACATATACGAGGCAAAGGTTTATACAAACCCAAAACTCAAACTATTGAACTCCCAAGAAAAACCTTCGAAACTTTCGAGGCGTTCTAGAACATGTTTGCGTTACTTAAATAAAGCTTTTGGATTAAAAATCCAAATGACCCATGGCAGAAACGCATAGCGAAAGCACGTGGCAATGACAGGGTACTATGTCGAAAGGTTGAATGATAAGTCAAGTTATTTCGTTCGTTCAGTAGAATTCGATAGACTAGAGTCTTAACAGTCCAAAACTTGCTTGGGAGGAGGGGACGATGGCTAAGTAAAAGAGTGCTCACCTCTGGTGCGAGAGTCCCTGGTTCGATCCCGTCATGTGAGTTTGTGGTATAGAACATCGTATCCTTGAGTTTTTTCGGAATTGTCCAGTTTCCTTTCACGTTCTCATTCCATCATTTCCGTTCATAATAATTCATTTTCATAAATCATCAGTCGCCTTTAGTCTATGAAGCATAACTCTGGGATGTAAAACTGAAAGTTTTCATATTTTATTTCAAATAATTTATTATCTTCTTTCTGTGCTGCTATACCCAAAATAAAATTTCTTCAACCGCCACTACCATAAATCATGGTAATTTCAAGTAGAATATTCTTTCCTTCAATAAAGCAATACCAAGCCTCATCTTCTAGCAAATGTTTATCATTCGCTTTAGCACATAACACTTGTTTTCTTGTTCTTGTCACGTTCCGCTGGCTCCCTTGTTTGTTTAATCAGGGTGATTAGCTTTCGCAACGCACAAGCGTCTATAATAAAAGGCCATATTGTTACTGAAAATAGAATAATTTGCACAAAGCATGCTTGAATTACAGGTAATTAAGAACAATAAACAGAGGAAAGGACATTCTTCTCTATATTTAGAGAACAAACATGACTGAAATAATATTGTATGTTTTTGTATGAAATCAGAATAGCATAGCCAAACAAAAAAATGAGACGGGAACAATTAACTTCATAATTGTAAGAAAGAACAGTGATACTTAGACCTACGAGATTATTTTCAGTAAAAGTAGTTGTATCATGACTCTCTTCTATCTCGGATCGAAATTATTCACATAAAATAACATATATACTATCAGTTCTATTCAGAAAGTAATTTGCATCACGAAACTCTCACATCTTGTTCCAAGTTTTTCATATAAGAAGATAAAGATCCTATTAGTTGTTTCCAGAAAATTAATATTGTATTTTAAATCTAAAATTTCCGATATGAAGTTACAGGACCTATTATTTCTCTCTAGGAAAACGTATCATGAAACTTTTGTCTTCAATCTAAACTTCCTGTATGAAACAACAGAGATACTATTGGTTGTTTCCAGTAAATTACTCACATCATCAATTCTCTTATCTTAAATCTAAATGTCCCATATGTGTTGTCCAATTCTAAGACGTCTCTTGTCCATTTCTTTTTTTCAAATGAGATTTTTTCATTACTTATGGCTCGTTAATATCTCCTAATTTAGAATCAACAATATTTCAGGACGAAGAAGTACGCTTTCTAATTTAAAATAAATAGGAAAGTAAGCACACATTTCCAGAATGTCTCTTGTCCACTTGAATAATTTCAATATGTTGGACCAACACTTAACAGAAACAAATCATCCTCTTTTCAGTTTGAGACATACACATGAAAACTTCTTCAGTTCCAAAGTGTCCCTTGTCCAAATTTGTGCACGCTCAATTTAAATTGCACAATTTTCTATATAGAAAAAGCTTTCTTAATTATATTTCCATGAACAAATGTTCTCGCAATATTGGTGAATATCTGTTATATAAATTGGTCTTTTGTTAACGACGTATTGCTGGGAAAATAAAACAAAAGATAATCGCTACTTGTGAACGTGGTTTGTAACACATATCCGTGTTATAATGTTAAATTCTCTTTTGAAATACTAGTTTTGATCATTATCCTTTTGATATATTGATAACTAAAATTTCTGTTTTCTATTACAAACCAAATAAAGCGCAAGGGAGAACGAAGAAAATGATGTACGACATGAAGAAAAGTTGTATTTTCCAGTTGCAGATCACTCATGCTGATCGAATATTTGGTCTCATACAGAGAGAGATCTACAAAAAAAATTCAAATAATCATACAGCCTGAAGAATATTATGATGTTTTTTTTAAAAAAAAAAGAAAAAGAGAAAAAACCAGGGACAGTTTTGAAACCGATTACGGATTTTGAAGCTTTCGACTGGAAGGAGCTAGCACAAATTGCAATGAAACCACGAGGCACTTTCGTTTTGCTGCCAGCAAACGATTCATAATCAAAGGAGCAAATATCTCGATAGCTTCAGTGATCATTCAAAGAGAAGTTGCCTACATGACTGACTGTGGATCTGAAAAAAAAAGTTTACAAGCCAATAATGGATGTGAATAGTGCTCCTCTTGGCATAAGTGTAGCTGCAGCCAACAAAAATGATGTTAAGCGCCTACTTGAATTACACTTTGGAGGTGATGGGAGAGAAAACTAGAAGTCAGTTTTTACAAAATTATAGTAAATGAACGACAAGTTCCTGGAATGAGGAGTCAGAAAACGAAGAAGAGGGTGGTCATACAGAAGTTGAGAGTATTGTTTAAATTTTGTTTATATCTACGAGAAATTGACAGAGAAAATTTAATGGTTACTGGCGCCCTACCGGGCTATATGTAGTCCTAACATAACATAACCAATCTTAAGAAGACTTATTATGTTTGTTTAAATTAGGTTAGGTTATAGTAATGAATATGCACCTGTGGAGTACCAGTTGGAAGATTACCCTTTTACGTTATATCTGGATGTTGGACGTTTAAAACACTAACTTCTGTTTCATTTCTAAATTTTTTTTGTTAATATTTCAAGAAATAATATTGTATTTTTAAAAAGTGACCGTAAATAGTTTTGTACTAATACACGATAACACACTGAGCAAGACTATGTGATGATATGTTAAAAAAAAAAAACACTACATATCATCACATAGCCTTGCTCAGTGTGTTATCGTGTATTAGTACAATATGGAAACAAGGCCTGATAGAATAGTAAATAGTTTTCTTTTGACAGAAGTATCTGCTGGCTTTCAAAATGTCCCTTTTCCATTACGTCCAATTCCAAAAGGTCTCTTGTCCCTTATACAGTTCCAAATAGTCTCTTGTTCAGTTATTTTTTTTCAATATTGTGAGGAAAATATGTATATTTCAGCTAATTTAATCCTTTGAATTGTTTTTTTATTCTAAATATTAATTAATTACATTATGCATTTTTCTTATATTTTTCATGCCTAATTTTCATATATTTTGAGATATGGACAACGTGTTATAATTTTTTAAAAGTATATATAAAGTAATAACTTCATTTTTAAATATCTCTTATGCCCGGTTGCACCAACCGAAGATTAAGATCGGATAAGATAATCCATTGATTATTTTTATCTTTGGATAAGAATCTTACATCGTTGCACCAACAGTTTGTGAGAAAGGATTAACTTATCCACGAGTAATCGGAAGCTGTATAAAACTATGACGTTTATGGCATGACGTCATGCGATATCATGCATTTGATTGGCTAAAACAGTGCAGTAACAACTGAAAACTGATTCGCGTAGCATGTGGTAACTTTTGTACTAGATATGGGAAAAAAGCGGGTAAAGTTTACTGCTCGGGAAGGCAAATATGTTTTAATGCTTTTGGACAAACATATCCTTTAACAAATAATATTAATAATAAAGTATATCAAATACTAAAAAGAAGCTGTTTCTGATATTCCAAAATATATCGCTTTTTTTTTTTTTTTTTTTTGGATAAGCGGAATGACGTGGAAGATCAACCGGCGAGAGCTCATGTAGTTCGGATCTTACATTAAGCTGTAGGACCGCATCTTATATAGCTTCGCTGCTGAAAGGGATGCTAAACTCCAAACCAAATCCAATATAGATATCTAAGGTCCAAATATTAAATTGAAAAAAAAATAGAAGAATAGCTTTTTTCTAGCAGATCAAACTCCTTTATCCGGCTGTTAAGAGACATTTTCAAGTAAGAGTGGTTAGTCCATTTTTCTTAAATAATTTTTGACTACAAACTACGCTAAGCTTCACACAAATATCGTCTTGTTTAAAATCCAACGTTCGGTATTTGCACTGAAGTATAGGATAGGATAGGATAGGGAGAAGTAGAGAATATTAGGATAGAATACGGTAGCGTAGGGTAAGTTAGATTACGTTAGCTCAATGCTTTGCCAATTTTTTCAAATGTAGGGTAGGGTAGAGTAGGTTAGGTTACTTAGCTCAATGTTTAACCACTATTTTAAAATTTAGGGCAGAAAAATGAAATGAAATCTTTAACGTCCCACGTTTATGCCACTTAGGCTAAGGAAGACAAGTGAATGATAGAAAAATTGGTGGAATGAGAATTGGAAGAAATAGGAGTACCCTGAGAAAACCTACGGACACGAACTTGTCCAAAACAAATTTACTTAGCCTGCAATCGAACAAGGGACCCCACGCACCAGAGGTAAGCGCTCCAAATGTAGAGTAGAGTAAGTTATGTTACATTACGTTAGGTTACCTTACAATCAATATTTAGGCCATTATTTTGAAGTGTAGAGAAGAGTAGGAAAGGTTAGGTTAGGTTAACTCATCATATTGCCGTGTCTCACCTTTTTAAAATCCAATGAGGTTATGTGTCCCCGTCTCGCCCCCCACGACTCTGTTCGAACCACCTTTTTAAAATCCAAATTTTGATATAGATTTACATCTACATCGCCTCGCCAGTTCCGCTAAAAAAAAAAAAAAAAGGTTTAAGTTTACATTTGCGTCGCCATTTGGTTATACTTCATTCCAGAAAGTAGCACTGGTGTACGTAAATATCGTCATCTTTATAAAGTAAAGTTTATTTTAGTAATTGACTGTCGGGTTTGCATAATGTTACCAATTCGCGATGCGGTGCTGATTTACGTATGGATCCAGCACTAATTTCTTGCATATATTTACTTCTTTTTCAGTAAATCGACTTTTTGTATCTTAAATAATCATTCTTGGGTGAGGCATTCCCTTGTACAGATTCATTTTAGGGGAACTTCAGTGTATGTATACGATAAGAACTATTGCGCAAAAGACATTAACCAACTCTTGCTGGATGGTCACTAAAAGCATGAATGCTATTTAAGCAAGTTACGGTAGGAGCGCAGAGGAGTGACCCGATCGGTAACGAGGGTGTGCGTTAGCGAAGGTGGGTATAGATATAAACGAGGATAGTGCAAACACTATATATGGCATCAAATTACCTTACATGTTGAATAATGTATTTGTTCGTTAGTAAAAACGTTATAGGTAATATCCTGATTTTTTATTGCTTGTATATTTGTGTTCCAAATTAAGGGTTAAGTGCTGTATCGCCGGACCAGTTTTAGGAAATTTACCGGGTAAATTGGTTAATTTATTTTGATTTCTGATGAAGAATTATTGAAAGTCATGCGACGGGAAAAGTTGAAGTTAAGGAAGTGTTTGTTGTTGGTTGTTTTCGATGTAACCGGCATTACATATGTAGGCGGAAGGGACTATTTGGCGGATAGGTACACTTGCTATGATTTATGGCGCGTATGTGTCAAAGTTCAGACACTCATATTTGAGTTTTATCGAATTATATCTTAACTAAATGTAAGTTAACCAACCTAACCTGCTAGGTGGCCACTACGACAGTGTGTTTCTGCAAACAGTGCAGATAGTTATTAGTATGAACCCATGACAAGTGCTATTGAAACTCGTATCATTACCAAAATTCACATGTTTTCACTCCCTCACTTGCGCGCGTACACGCCGCTCCGCGCCCGCTCCTTTCGGATACACTTCTTCGCTATCGTGTGAGTCCACTAGCTTCGCCCTGCCCCGACTGGGTTGGTAGCATTTCTGCTTTATAGTGGCCACCTAGTACAAGTTGTTTTGTTTTTTGCACAGTAGTATTTATGCCATACCTATATCCGGACTCCATATTTATACGAATATATTGATTTTTTATTCCAAGCTGTAAAAGTTTATACTATCTGTTTTTCGAGATAATTGACTTGTAACTCAACCTAACCTAACCTAAGGCTTAAGTTTAGAGTTGCTCCTCCAGTTTCATACCTACAAAAAGCAGTAAAAACATCAAAACGTGCAATTTTACTATCCGGATCCACAGTATAAGCAGTAGTAGTAGTGAGAGTAGGAGTAGGAACGGGTTAGAAGGGTTCTGCTCTTGACATAAAATGGGCACGCTGCTGAATCATCGAACCTTCCGCGTCTTGCAAATAGTATCCACTTCCACACATCTTTTCTCGTATTAAACATAACTTTACTGCCAAAGTTACATACCTAAACAACGCATAAAAACTTCAAATCATCATCTCTTACTGCATTTCTCCTGTAAATTTTCCTAATTTTTATATAAAAAAACGGAGGGGTAAGTCTAAACTTAACACTAACCTAATACAATGTAATCTAATCTAATCTAACGAAATGTATTTTTTTTGCTTCGATTTTCGTGTAGTCCGGCGATACAGCACAAATGCTCAAATTAACATAACACATTACTAACGTAAATTTCACAATTATGTGAACCTCTTAAGCTCAGACATTTGTCGTTGCGCAGTATGAATTAGCACATTGTCTTCAGATACTTTACTTCATATACTGTGATTAATAGCTACCTTATAGGAAAGTCCACGGGGAAGGTTCTAGATTACTGGTCCCCCATGTAGGTTAGTAGCTCGGTTGTTTCCTTTCTGTACTAAAGTATATACATTTAATTTACACAGTACAGCCGAGCGAGCGTTAGCGAGTGAAGGCGGGTTAGAGCCCCGCACGGCACGTTGATTTCTGTCTTTATTACTGATCAATGGGAAGGGGGACCAGTAATCTAGAATCTTGCCAAGTCCGCGAATAACAGGTTCGACTTTCACTAATATATTTTTACGTAGCTATGTATTTGGGATGTCTTCAGGTAAGAAGAAAACATATTTCGATTAGTAACACATTAGTCTGTTAAAATATTATTACAAATTTGTTCTGTAAATTTTACAAATCTATGGATCCGTGCAGTAAAGGTGCACCGGAAATTATAATGAAAATTTGCTTATATTTTTTAAAAATATATATACACATCAAGTATAGGGGCACGATTATTGGTAGAAGCACGATGGCAGCAATCAATAGTTTTTATTGTAAAATTTGCAGAACATGCTAGCAGATTTAATGTAAGGATGAGAGCAATTCTAGTGTATGACATACAAAGTTAATGTTCCAATTTTCTGCTTCGGTTTATTACTTTTCTTTTCACACTTATTTCTGCAGTATTTAATATACAAGGGCATATTCAGCCCAAATAAACCAAAATTGTAAAGATTTAAAATGCCAATAGACCTGTTAAATGAACGAATGTTGCAGTGTATACCATAAAATATAATTGACCCCAAGAGAGCGTCTTGCAGCAAGGTCGAATCTTGTAAATATAATTACCTTAAATGTTAGGTAAATTTAACCTACATTGTCCAACTCTACTAGGTAGCCACTAAAAACTACACTTCTTCAATTCACAAACTATAATAAATAAGTCAATGAATATAATGAATTAGTGCAAGTATGCTACTTTAATCGGTCCATTGTAGTAATGACAGATATTTATTGATACAAATATCACTTTCTTGCTTTAGGAACAATTGAAATAAGCACAGTAACACCATTTATAGCTACATAACCACATAAATAGCCAAATTATTGATATCTTCTGCAAGCAATCCTGCAACAAAACAGAGTACTTCGACGGGAGAAAACAATTACAAAATGCATCATCGTTGAAGTATTCAAAAGGATTTTCCTTGTCTCATTATTCTTCTACGTCGGATAGCATATTCTATCTGTTCGAGCACTTCAGATTCACCTAAAATATCCAAATCTTTTGCAAGCATATTCACTCTACTCACAGCTGATCCATTCCATTCCATTCCATTCGGCATCTGTAAAATGCCGTGTAGTTTGGCCCAAACATATATTCAAATGGCCTGTTCCCTATAAATGTCCAAAATAGGATTGTATTAATAGTACTGTATCACATTTGAATGCTAGAGGAAAAAACTGGGAGTTTAAACGTTACACAGCTGATCACGACGTTATCAAGGATTAAACTCCCGTTTTCGATGGCTAATCTTAATTCGACGATCTGGCAATATAATCTTCAGATCAGTGTTGGTGCAACACATTATCCTCACTGCTATGATTAACTTTAGTTTAATCCCTATCCACGGATGAATCCTCGGTTGGTGCAATGTTCTTGTTATTAACAATGTTCTTGTTATTAACAACTTGTGAAAATACATATAGGCTAAGCCAATTGTACAATCTATATAACAATAGGCTGAGCAGATAAAGAATTTTAGTGCGTTCATTTCGCCTTAATGCAATACTGAAAGAATAATTAATTGGGTACACATATGCTTGGAGTATTCTGTTTAAAATCATGCTCTGAGAATATCTGATTTGCTAAGGCGATCTCTGTTCAAAAACTGTCTGATAACACTGCGTGAGGATTCAATGACAGAATTTAGATATTTATTCTTGTGTTTAGAAAACTTATTTTGCTTACTTTCAAGTGTAGAAGTTAGGATGGTAGAAAAAACTTAATTTCTGTAAAGTTTTATAGAGTGGACAAGAGACTATTTAGAATTGGGCAACTCACATAAAATAGTAGAAGTCCAAGTGCTTCTTTCCAGAATGTTACTCGTCAACTATAATCTTATGTATATAAGGCATTATGCAGATCATAACTGAGATAACTTTACTTGTAAGACATTTAGATCTAAAGTATAGGGAAATTAAGGATCAACCTAGGCATAAGAAACTTGCTGGAATATGTAGTACTATCTGTAAAGTATTGCTCACAAAAAATCTCAAACGGGTTTAGGAGATATGCCGTCATCAATATGGTCGCTGCCAGAATTTGTCGAGTAGTCTTTGAATGAATATATCTTCACACAGAGAAGAAGCAGAAAACTCACTTTTATGCCAAATTCAAGCGAATTGATTGCGCAATGTAGAAAACGGTGTGTTTTAGCTACATTCGTCACATATCTTTTGAGATATACTCATATTAACAGAAAACGGAAAAATAGCCTTTTTTATTATATTCCTTAATCTTTAAGGGTAAATATGTTCTGCTACTTCATATTTTGACATTGTGATTATAGGTAGTTTTAAGAGTTTTGAAATGGTGCCGAAATCATGTTAACCCTTTCACTGTGGAAGGCGACGGAAAGAAATTTCCCTAACCTGCGAATGTCGATTATAGTCGACGTGTTAAAATTTGTCTGTATCTTGGTTTTGTTTTAGTTAATTATAGTCGCCAAAGTTTTTTTGTGTGATTTCTATTGTTTATCGAAAACAATAGAACACAAAAAATTGAACGGTACAACTTCGGCGACTATTCTCGACAAAGCCAAGATACGGACAAACAAATTTTAACCTGTCGACTATAGTCGACATTCGCATGTTAAGGAAATTTGCTTTCTGTCGACAAAAGTCGACTTCCTCTGTGAAAGGGTTAATGTAACTGAAAATGAGAGAGTAATATTAGATTTTGAAGTGAAATGTGTGGGTGTTTAATGGCTTCCTTACTAAAACTTTCTTACGACAGATTTGAACTGGTCGCTTTCCCCTAAACTAAATCCTGTGTACTTTCTTGTTATGTAGAGTAAATATATTTTTTTCTTTGAAGAAAAAAATTGGCAAATTTCCATGTACGTAGATAATAACTCTCTAGAAACAGTGCAAGTAAAAAGTACAATCATATGCTTTTATCAGATATTAAAAAATAATAATAAAATATTTTTTAGAATAACCAAGCTATCTATTCTTAAAACAAAACAAATAATAATAATAATAATAATAATAATAATAATAATAATAATAATAATAATAATAATAATTTGCGCCAACTTCATTCGACGCGTTGGCTGTCATTTTGGAACTTGTTAAATTTAATGCTATTTATCAAATCTATTGTTTTAGAATCTATGCATATTTTTTAGAATCTTACATGATTAAATTGTAAATGACAAGCGAACATTGTGATTATATATTCTATTTTTATAAATAATATTAACAGTTAATACTGATAAATGTAATATACAAAAAGTCATATATTACATTGATTAATAATAACTTCATAGCATTCCTTATACTAGTCTTTCTTTCGCAGACTAGAATATTTTTAATTTTGGTGTATATGTTCTTTTTTTTAATCTTTCTGTTTATGTACGTGTCCACATCCTATCCACATCCTATTCAACATCCACGTCCCTGTTGCCACAGCCAGGCTCCACACATCACGCACAGCTGAGCAATTTAAAGTGATTTCCGACATTTACAACGTCTTGGACAATGTTGAGATAATGGCTACTCCCATTGGTTCTCCATTTTAAGGATGGACAGTTGTTTCCTTATAGAATCAACCGGGTTATAGTTGCACCAGATTGTGGTAATTACTCATTCGATACTGGAAAAAGCTTCTCAGACTTTCATTATCAGACAGGTAACCCATGTCACAAGAAGGGAAGTGAGATACGCCCATTGTGTGAGATACCAAAGCCAGAGTCCCTCTCAGGATGCAAAATCATAACAATCGAGATTGGAGGAAGGAGACAAAAGTGTAAACGAAAACATCCTTGCACTGGAATGTCTCGTTATGGAGAGTTCACGTATTTGAAGATCCATAATCACTAAACTATGAAAGAATAGATAGGGACATAGCTAATTACTAGTTCACTCGCTAATTAGTAATACCTGTGAAATATATGTTAACTAGCCCGAGATATGAATACTCTAATTAATTTATTAGCTTCTGACAATAGTATAGTTTTATTCACGTCCCAATAAGCTTTTAGTGAGGAGGAAATCTTCCAAAAGTATTACGTAGGCAAAAATCCCCCTCATCCCCCCCAGGATTTCATACCCTGATTCCAGTTATATTTACTGGTGGAGTCCGCTTCCCTAGCGAATAGGAGCTTACCACCATGCATCTGCAGTATTCGTAGCGAGGGTTAAAGCAAGTTCGCCTTCCCCTTGGTGACAGGACACCAAGCTACTAAATCTCATATTATGACCACAGCCCGACAGAGACCAACCCAAATCCAGGATCTTTTGGAATTCCACAGTGGCCTTCATACTTCCTAGCCCTGCCTGCCTCGAATTCTTCAAAATCCGAGACGAACAGGTTGAGGTACTAGGTACCTCCTCCTGGATTCAATGAGATGTATAAGTCGCTATTTGGGTGCCAAACCTCTCCCGATTGGGTTTGCTGTATAGAGCAAGATGGAAAGCGACAAAAAACATACTTCTTAGAATGATGATTTGCCACTTTACTAATCATAGCTTTACTAAACAAAGTAGGGCAATTGTGATTCGTGTTCTCAAACTCTGGTATTGAAGCCAGCAAGCACGAATCATAATGTCCTAGTAATTAATAAAGTTATGAGTCTGCACTTCCAGTCAAATGGCCAATCGTCATTTCAAGAAGTGTGTACTTTGGTACTTTCCAGTCCCCATAGACACAACTAAGAAGATATCCTTGGACAAAAAACTAATAAAACTATTTTTGCACAGAATGTTCCTTTTCTGTTTCTTCTCGGCAAGAAGGAACGCTACACTTTTAAAAAATCTGAAGATGTCTGGTATCCTTGCAGATGCATTTGACGAAGTTTCTGCACGCGGTGACCTTGCGATGTAAGCCTTACTGTTGAATGCGGCAATATTCAAATTTGTCTCTTCCGACTTCATATTGACCGATGTAGCATTTGCTTTTTATGTGGCAAGTGGATAACAAAAGAGTATTTCAGTGTGTGTTAAATTTATTTTGAATGCTTTCTTGACAATTAACTTTATATTTTTATAATTATATTAATATAGTGCTTTTTTAATAAAGGTACGAATTTTTTTATCACATTTGGAGCATCCAACTTGTTTCTTCTTTTAATCATGGGGGATATGTTGTTATTTCTAATGGAATGTTTCAGTTTGAGGTTAAATTGATGAAATATGAAATAGGCACCACATACTATTACACACATATGAGTGTGTCTAAAGTTTATTGCATAGAGCATTCGTGGGGATTATGTAAATAAAGTAAACCATCCTACGGTATTGTTAGAAGAAAGAAAAAAAGCAACTTATAGTATGATCAGATTTCCACAATCCTCAAATTTCATGAAAATAAAAAAGTCCATAATTATACCAGTCAAGTTACAACGAACACATTAAAGACAAATTTGGAGTGATAAGATTTAATTGTCTAAATAGCGAGAGAGGTGTGTTTGTCAAGAATAACAAAGATGTCTATAAAAGTCAATGGATAACATGTCACTGTTCTTCCAGCTCAAAAAGTGATGGGGATTCAAGACAGGTGAAGGTATGTATAGTTTTCTGTTATCTCTAATTGTTAATAAATGCTAGATATGACAGTTTAAACATGGAAAGCGAAGGTTGGATTGTATTAGAATTTTTGATATTAAGAATTAACATTAGTATGACGAACATTGGTTAAATCTGTTACTATTTGCTAAAAATTAATAGGTGTCCAAAGTTATACCGTTTTACCAATAGCTTTGAACAGTGACAGTTTATTTCTATCCGCATTATTTTCATTGAATGTCTATCAGAGTATGTCATTGATGTATAATCAGGCTCGTATCCAGGGGGGTCTAGGGGGCCGGCCCTCTAAATTTTCGCTGGCCTCCCTAAATTTTTCATGGTAGGCTTGCAAAAGAACTATAATATGATGATAAACTATAATATGGTTGAATCGGGACTCCCCTAGCTTCAGCCGGGCCCCCCTACACTTTTGGGCTGGCTACCGGCCTGTGTACAATGTAATTTCATTTGCACGTTCCGGTGTACTAAAAATGCGTATTAAATACAAATGGAAATATATATATAGATTTAAATTGTTTGACAATATAATGCGAAAGTTAAATATTTCTCTGACGATAGTAATGAATTACCATTATTATTAATTGTTTTTAATTTCAGAGTTAATCTAAGCTATTATTGAATTCGTACATTTTATAACTTCTTGCTGATGAATTTAACGTTTTAACCACCACCACTTGCGTGAAAAGTTCAGCTCTTGGAAATTGTGTTTGTAATTTGTATTTAACAAATTTCTTTGATATATTATTTTTAACTTATATTTTTGAACGAATAAAATGTCGAATCGCCCGTAATTATAGTGAATCTTTGAATAAAACAAATACAAATTGATTAGTATATAAATTATAAATTATTAAATATAGACATGATAATGAGTGATCTTCAATTGTTTATCAAGGAAACTTAATTTTGTAGATTAAATATGAACAAAAACACCAGAGATGCAAAAAGTGCAGCCAAGTTCGTCAGCCTCAAAAAGTGTTGAGATGAGGATGGATGAGCCAAGTTCCTTGGCCACTGCATCTGAAACGAACACTGAAACTTGGCGCGAGCTGTCTAACACATTCCAATACATTAAATACATGTCTGTTCCTAGTTTCACGGCCGGGACATTCCAGCCCTAAGGCTAGTGGTGACCCCCAAATCCACCACGCTCACAAACACCATCCCTAAGGCTCGTTAATATCTTGACACCTTGACACTTCGTAGAGGAATATAAGGTTTCCTTGTCTGAGTTTCGAACCATCAAATCTTACTGCAGTATACTGTATATGTGCCTTAGCGCTTTAGCAAAGCTGATATTCCTAAGGTTGGTGGTGGTCCCAAACCCACTACGCCCACCACCACTATCCCTAAGGTTCCTTAACATAATTTTCCTTGACACCTCGCGCCAAGTTCCAGTGTTCGTTTCAGATGCAGTGGCCAAGGAACTTGGCTCATCCATCCTCATCTCAACACTTTTTGAGGCTGACGAACTTGGCTGCACTTTTTGCATCTCTGGTGTTTTTGTTCATATTTCACTTCTTTTTGTAGTACACCTTATTAATAGCGTATATTGGGAATCTTAATTGCCACATATTGCTGCACTGAAATTTAGGATTATAAATTTTCAAAGGAGTCATAATGTGCTATATGCAAGATTATCTGATACTTGTTTCAAGAAATCCTAGTTTATATTTTTATTCAAATCATTTTTGTTATAATTTTTTTTGCATTAATATAGCAAATTTCCATTTCGCGACTACTATGGTTACATACAAGCCCACATCCGAGCTATCATCAGGTAAGGGGATAACATTACGTAAAGTACCACGTAGCATGATTTCGATTCCTGGACATATCCTAAATTCTTTCCAACACGCCACTGCTGCGGTAGCTGAGACTCGTAAACGTCGCCATCTGCTTTGATCTGATGCGTATCCAATGGTAGCTAGCCGGACGTGGAAAGCAGGGCAGGCTTCGGCCTTTTGGCTCCATCGCCAAATTTGTGATACAAGATTTGACATTGTGATGTCTCTAATGAAACGTTTCGTAAATGGTACGTTAAAAGTTTAAAACTAAACAAACTATGGATAAATTTAACAGACTTGATAGCTATAAGAAGATAGTTAAACAGTATTTAACTAGGGTATGTAAGTTAATGTTACAGAATTTTAAATAAAAGATTAACATTGATTTTGAAATAGGTACTGCAAACTAAAAAGATTAAGGTAAAGAGATATGAATTAAGTAGATGACGAACTTTCGGAATGTTTGGCGTAAGAATTCCCAATTGTCTGCTTGGTACTTTGCCTTGCTTTGTAGGTGAAAATACATGGTCTGGTTTCTGGATGTGAATCCGTTGAAATTTAGTTTTCCAATCCTCTCTTTTCTCCTCGGACGGTAGTTTTGTTCTCGGAAAGTCTTCTGGGTCCCAGCTTAGATCTTCTCCAACTAGATACGATGTAACACCTTCCACTATTATGAGAAAGGTCGTTGTCATCTCGGGTGTTGTACATGAAGGCTGTGGACCTCAGGTACACGCGTCTCCTCTAAACCACATTTGAAGTCATTGAACCCTGCAGAATCTTTTAATGTTGCAGAAAAGCGAATGGAAACTCCTCATGGTATGCCAAAATTGTGGAAGACAAAGGTCTCGGAATGTTTATTTTCCTCGTTACAAAGCAACTAGGAAGTTCAATCTCATACACCGAAATCAATTATATTTCTTACAAGCTGACACGGGGAAGCAAAATACAAACAACGAGGTGCAATGGAAGGAAAAGTTGAAGAAAAGCTTGTTTGTTTGTGGAAATGAACTAAGAAAGAAGTCTGCATAATGTATATGTGTTTATTGTGCAAAGAAAATAAATAAAAAATAAAAATTACAAAAGCACTCCCAAAGCTTTAGAATGCATCAACGATTTGTTTTTAAAAATCTATAAAATTAACGATGATTCCTTGAGCTGACATCAACGGGAATCTAATCCATGGACCCTTACATAACAATAATCAACACTAATGTATTTGTTTTAGAAACAAATCGACTAGTTAGTTTTCACACACCAATCCAAGTTCACTGTTGACCACATTACATTATACCTCCCTAAAACACTTACTTAATCGTGTCTCCGCGACATACTCCTTTTCCTCTTCGTAACAGATCTGGTAGTTCGTCTTGACCTGTTACTTTCAACTTCTTCTTGAACTTTTTCAGCCAAAGGATTCCAAGCCCATTTTCTATCGTTTACACGCTTGTACTTCGTTTTATTCACATCAACGATCTTTAGATCTGGTCTATAATTCATACGTAATCTGTTGATTTCTCTCACTGCACTTTCCAAAGCTTTTATTTCACTCGGATCAAAATTTATTAGGTGTAGTCCGCTAAGGGACCTCACACGTGACAGTGCTACATAGGATTGTCCACACGTAAATACACTCGTTCCTATGTCTAAGACAACGCTATTCAAGCTCAGACCCTGACTCTTATGAACAGTAATGCCATAAGCAATTGATATTGGAAATTGAGCTCGAAGTATGTATGCCTTATTCATTAAGTGAAACTTAGCCTTTGTCCGCTCCAAATCATGCACTAAACCATGAGCAAATCTGATGCGAACTGACTTTACTCTTTCCTTATTATCAACATCCCAAGTAACAGATTCGACCACACCAATTGCGCCATTCACCAGTCCCAGAGTAACGTCAATATTACGTCGAAGCATCACTTTCACACCTACCTTTATCACAATCGTATGTTCAAGACTGGCTGTCACCGAGCAGTCATCTACTGCCTTTTCCAATGCTGCTTCTACTTTCTTTCGCAAATACCTGGGACATTCAATAGAGTCCTGAGCAATCAATTTTATTTCTGGGGATGGTATATTTTCTAACATAGCCTGGTTAAGTATGCTACACATGTTTCTAGTTGGAAGCAGGCAAACTGTTTCAGGAGGAAGACTTGCAAACAGTTCCGTAATTTCTCGCAGCCTACCGCCCATGCTTCTACTCCTGAAAGAGATCTTTCGAGAATTTAGCAATTTTACATCGCATTCTGCCAGTGCGCCTACACGAATCCTTTTCAGAGCATTAGTAAATTCTGGATCATTTTGTTGGCGCATGTTTATCGTAAGTTCGTCATATGTGAACAACTCCCTCCAAAGATTGATTACATTAATACCTCCGATGTAGTTTTCAACCTGTTGTCTCGAAAGCGTTTCATATGCAGGATGCCCATGTACGGGCGGCAACTGAAGCAGATCACCAAATAATAGAATATGCTTCCTCCCAAACCAACCATCATGTTCGTCAGCAGTGCCAAAAATTTCTGTCATTCGCATATGAATGTAGACAAGCGTAACGTTAGAAACCATAGAAATCTCGTCAATGATAAAAAGAATTGTATTCTGCATTTCCGCGCGCACTGTCTTTAAAACATCATAGGACAAGAACCTAAATTTCGCGGCACTACCATGTTCAACAGGTAACTGAAACAGCCGATATATTGTGACACCATTTACGTTAAAGGCAGAAATTCCAGTTGGAGCGCTCACTGCTACATTTTTGCCAAGTTTTTGTCTAACCCAAGCTCTTGTCGTATTAATAAGAAAGCTTTTACCAGTTCCTCCTGTTCCACTTACAAAGTGTCTAATGAGATTTCCTCCTCTTTCACTGCTGTAAATTCCGTCCATAACATACTGAAAAACTCGTCTCTGATCTGCATTAAGCTGACAAACCATTTCTTCTACGCCACAGTCCCCATCTAACATAACATTTTCAGCTTTTAAATCATCCATAGCCGATATTAGCTCATTAGGCTGAAAATCCACCGGGTTATCAGGTCCGTAATCCTCAATCTCATCACCAGCATCAAGCTCAGCAATCTTTGTTTCTATTAATTCAAACACGTGTTCAACTCTCTCGCGTAGATCATTTTGTAGTTCTTCGTATTTCAAGCCCTCCTTTAAGGTGTCTTTGCAAGCATGGAAAGCTTCGGTGTATGTGCTGAAACCATTCAAAAGATCATCCAGCTTTCGCCATGGCTTGAACATTAGCAACAAGGAGTGGAAATACAGCTCCGGATTTTGTTCGGGGTTGTATTTGTAATGGTTGATTAAATACGGGCGTTTTCGTTTTCTCAACCACTTGCTTTTACCAACCTCGTAAACACTATCGTCATCATGTACTTTCGCAGGCTTTGATGTAACTACATCAAATAGCCTAGCAAAATTATACAAGCACATGACTTCGAATTCTTTCGGCCTATTAGGATAATAATCATCAACCCAGGACTCATAGAAAAGGTCAGTCGATTCGGACGGCAGTTTAGATATTTCAGAACGGGACTTCACTCTTCGCTTTCTGGTCATGCTAACATCTAACCACCGAATGGTTGTATTTGAATCTGTTCCGTAAAGCGGAATACCAAGGAGCGTGTCACTTGCTTCAAGGGCACCGCAGTCCCTATGATTCAATGCCCGTAATCCTATGTTGTGTAGTCTACTGCAAAGCGATTTGGTAGAATTAATTTGTTGGAAGGTATCCATTACATGACCTTTCTCGCTCTTTGTTGTGTACTTTGTCACATAGTAGTTCAAGATTGCCGATTTTTCTCCAACAAACTGCAAATCCATATTCCCGTTCCAAGCTAACAGTACTGCGGGATTGTAATCGTTTATGAAAGCCTCATCTTTGCTTCTTGGAAGTGCATATAATCTACTGTTACTGGTCAGAGTCTTCCGACCAGCTATAGATTCCGTTACACTTCTAAGTACAAACTGATCACTTTCAGTCCTCGGGAAACCAAAACGACAAACCCTTTTGAAACCAGTCTTTGTCTTCTTATTTCGCATGCAATAATTATTATGCCGATGCCTCTGGAAGTTTTTGACGCGCGGGAACAAAGTTGGGTTCAGATTCCTATCAGGCACTTCGCAGGTTACATATTTCAAAATAAACTCGCTTACTTCTTTCTCTGAAGAAGTACCTATAACGGGTGTATCCTTTACCCATAGCATCAGATGAAAGTGTTGCAGCCCACGTGACTGGTATTCTCGTCTCCAGAAATAATGTTCAATTTTTCCCAAAGGCGCAGCATCAGACAAAAGGAAAGCTAGCATGGCCTTGAATTTATGATCTATAAAGCGAGATGTGGAAACTGGATCAATAGCCACTAACTCAGCAATCGATTTCGTCACCATCTCCGGGCCATTTACACTCTTAATATAGTGGCCTAGGTCCTCCCAAAGCCACTCACTAGGACTAATAGTCAAAAACCAGGTAGCCGGACCATAATACTGTGTCATACACTGAACGTCATTTCGAGGGCGGGTCCAATATTGCTCAGTGTTACGCAATCGAGAGAAAATTGCCATCAACTCCCCTTCTAGTTCCTCTTTAGAAAGCATATCAAGATACTGTGCGGCAGTCAACTTCACCTTGGTATTCAATGTGTTAAGCTTATAAAATATCCCAGCACTAAGTTGTCGAAGATTCGCGTCATTCAACAAATAAAAAAGATATTGCTGGTTCAGACGGAATTGCGAGTGCTTCGACTTCAGCCTCGCCTTGATAAATTCCGAACTAGTTAACTTTATTTCCCTCTCATGAAATTGTCCAAATTTTCCCTCCGGGTAAAGATCAGGAAAGCACTTCACATCTAAAAGCTTATCGTGGGAATCCAAGGAATCGGCCCTTATCCTGAGCATTTGATAAAGAGCAGTTGCTTTGATGTTTTTCCTGTTCTCGTGAATAGGATATATTGTATATTTCGCATAGTAATTTTCAACGTCTTCCTCCAGGTTATCTGAGTTACAAGAGCCGCACCTTCCCTGTCCTCTCGTATGTCATCTGTAACCTCCGGTATATCGTACTCTACCTGATCTAAGTTTTCTAACAAATCAGCTGGACATTGCGGTAAAACAATGGAGCGGTACAGGTGATTGCAAACTTTCAGATACTGTAGAACTCTATAAATCTTATCCACCGAAACGAGCGACTCCCAGATGATTTTGCTTTTCGTCGGAGCACCACGAACCATTACGAATAACTCTGAGTTATTATTTATGGGCTCTTCCGGTTTAAAAATTTTCTCAAGTGTGCATTCCAGGGGCAAAGGTAAATGAAAAGTCCTACCTTTAACCTTTTTCACCAATTGCCTGTTCGGAATGTTTTTGTTTCCAACTGGTTGCATGTTTACAACAACTTGAAAAGCTTTGGCTCTTTGAATTAGAATTTTTTCGTAGTCATTAAGCTGTTGCATTTCGTCTGGACGATCGCTTACAAATAATCCATTTAATATGCATGTAGGAGGCAAAGCATTTTTGTGAAAAAAGCTAAGACAGTAGTTGCAAATGAAACTACTTCGCAAAATTTGTTTCTCATCTAGATAATCTGTAAGCTTTTTCCACATTGTACACGTTAGTGGTTTTCTCATCTTTTCGAGACAAGTTACATCACTACGAAAGCAAAGCTTCTGACAAGATATGCAATCGTGTATTGGTATATCTAGAGATTTCTTTGTCAGGGCCTTAAACGCTGTTTCAAATTTTCTAATTATATCATCCTCCCTAATACAATGCCTTCCATTACTTTCCAGGACAAATTTTCCGCATTGAGTCTTTTTACAAATCTCTCTTAAAGTCTCAGCATTGGCCTTCTCCATAGCGAAGTCAATTTTGTGCAAATATTTCACGCATTCAATCAACAAATACAGTTTTCGTACCAACGTACGAACTTTAGGGAAATGTGGCATGATTTGCTTGAATAAACACATATCCCTGCTAAAATTCCACATTACTAACCTTTTAGGATTGCTATTACATAGCAACTTTAAGATACATCCCAGTGTCTTTAGCTGCTCATAGGTAAAGTCACATATTAAGTAACTGCATTGCCAAACAACCTTACCGCCATATTTATCTTCCGCTTCAACTACTTCAGGAAAAACGTTCATAGCCCGACCTCCATTATCCAAGCTGATTGGTTCAGCATTACTTGCCAAATCTCTATAACATGCGTCATAGTAATACGGCTCTTGGGTAGGTGTGTGAATGGAAGGGCCGAATATCCACAGGAATTTCGAAAATATGTCTAGTTGCTCGTCTGCATTCTGCATTCTTTCAACAAACACACTGACTGTTTTTTTTACACTTTCCCAAACATTCACGTATTGCCGAACAGCCTTTGATCTCTCAAGCAGAGTCCACTTTAGCAATGCCTCTGCTTCCATGCGTTTTTCTGCAGCACTTTTTCCACTAACCTTTTTGGCCAATTTTAAAAGAACTGCCTCCAAATTTCCCTTAAATTTAAACAAAGGCCTATTCCGTAACTCGTATTTTCGCTTTAGTTGTTTTACAGTGCTCCTAATATCCTTCAAATGTGCTATCCTTTTGGCAGTATAACGCCTCACTGCACTTCGGTTTACCTCCGGATTACGTTTGCTGTAATTTGCAACTGCCTTTCGGTGAACATGAGGATTTTTTGCAGCATATTTCTCAACAGCCTTTCGGTTAACATGGGGTTTTTTACTCATGTATTCCTTAACCGCCTTACGGTGAACATCAGGGTTCTTTTTCGCATATTTATCGACCGCTTTTCGGTTAACGTGTTTTTTCCGCGCGTATTTCTCAGAATTGCGTCTAATTTGTTCAGCCCTACTAAGATGAGATATTTTCTTGGCACCACGTTTAACTTTTCTTGGTCTTCCAAACTTCTTTTTAGATGCACTCGATTCAACACTAGTTTGTGCATCCCATGTCATTTCTTTACAGATTCGAATCTCAGGTGACTTCTTAACAACGGATTGCATTTCACTTCCTCTACTAACCTTACTTAATACACACGAGAAATCTTCTTTCCCTTGTCTTCTGTCTAAATCGTCTAACATCTCATACGCATCAAAATGACCACTCTGTAGGTCTCCCGAAAACCTAAGTCTTTTTGAGATTCCGGACCCGAAACTGTAAATATGCTTCTCGTTCACATAGATTTTGAAACGATGACCATTAAATATTTCCGATGCCGCTTGGACTTCGCATGCAGATCCGTAAGTCGTGTGCCTCATCATCGTTTGCACGTATTCCCGGGAAGAGGGATAGGGATTTCCAACAAAGTCACATGTCCGTATTCTGTATTCCTCCCATCTTCCCACTATGTATTCAACTATCTGAATTCTTAATTCTAGATGACGTTCCTCATTACCAAACAACAAATATGATAGTGCGCGAAATAAACACGATCCATCGCCCAAAATTTTAATAATTTTGACCTTCAACTCGGAGCCATCGGGTAATCTTATCATCTCCATCTCCTGAATATCAAGGATTTTTTCTTCGTATTTCTCAACCTCCTTTACGTTAGAATCTTGCTTTTTTCTCATATATTTCTCAGAATTGCGTCTAACTTGTTCAGCCCTACTAAGATGAGATATTTTCTTGGCACCACGTTTAACTTTTCTTGGTCTTCCAAACTTCTTTTTAGATGCACTCGATTCAACACTAGTTTGTTCATCCCATGTCATTTCTTTACAGACTCGAATCTCAGGTGACTTCTTAACAACGGACTGCATTTCACTTCCTCTACTAACCTTACTTAATACACACGAGAAATCTTCTTTCCCTTGTCTTCTGTCTAAATCGTCTAACATCTCATACGCATCAAAATGACCACTCTGTAGGTCTCCCGAAAACCTAAGTCTTTTTGAGATTCCGGACCCGAAACTGTAAATATGCTTCTCGTTCACATAGATTTTGAAACGATGACCATTAAATATTTCCGATGCCGCTTGGACTTCGCATGCAGATCCGTAAGTCGTGTGCCTCATCATCGTTTGCACGTATTCCCGGGAAGAGGGATAGGGATTTCCAACAACGTCACATGTCCGTATTCTGTATTCCTCCCATCTTCCCACTATGTATTCAACTATCTGAATTCTTAATTCTAGATGACGTTCCTCATTACCAAACAACAAATATGATAGTGCGCGAAATAAACACGATCCATCGCCCAAAATTTTAATAATTTTGACCTTCAACTCGGAGCCATCGGGTAATCTTATCATCTCCATCTCCTGAATATCAAGGATTTTTTCTTCGTATTTCTCAACCTCCTTTACGTTAGAATCTTGCTTTTTTCTCATATATTTCTCAGAATTGCGTCTAACTTGTTCAGCCCTACTAAGATGAGATATTTTCTTGGCACCACGTTTAACTTTTCTTGGTCTTCCAAACTTCTTTTTAGATGCACTCGATTCAACACTAGTTTGTTCATCCCATGTCATTTCTTTACAGACTCGAATCTCAGGTGACTTCTTAACAACGGACTGCATTTCACTTCCTCTACTAACCTTACTTAATACACACGAGAAATCTTCTTTCCCTTGTCTTCTGTCTAAATCGTCTAACATCTCATACGCATCAAAATGACCACTCTGTAGGTCTCCCGAAAACCTAAGTCTTTTTGAGATTCCGGACCCGAAACTGTAAATATGCTTCTCGTTCACATAGATTTTGAAACGATGACCATTAAATATTTCCGATGCCGCTTGGACTTCGCATGCAGATCCGTAAGTCGTGTGCCTCATCATCGTTTGCACGTATTCCCGGGAAGAGGGATAGGGATTTCCAACAACGTCACATGTCCGTATTCTGTATTCCTCCCATCTTCCCACTATGTATTCAACTATCTGAATTCTTAATTCTAGATGACGTTCCTCATTACCAAACAACAAATATGATAGTGCGCGAAATAAACACGATCCATCGCCCAAAATTTTAATAATTTTGACCTTCAACTCGGAGCCATCGGGTAATCTTATCATCTCCATCTCCTGAATATCAAGGATTTTTTCTTCGTATTTCTCAACCTCCTTTACGTTAGAATCTTGCTTTTTTCTCATATATTTCTCAGAATTGCGTCTAACTTGTTCAGCCCTACTAAGATGAGATATTTTCTTGGCACCACGTTTAACTTTTCTTGGTCTTCCAAACTTCTTTTTAGATGCACTCGATTCAACACTAGTTTGTTCATCCCATGTCATTTCTTTACAGACTCGAATCTCAGGTGACTTCTTAACAACGGACTGCATTTCACTTCCTCTACTAACCTTACTTAATACACACGAGAAATCTTCTTTCCCTTGTCTTCTGTCTAAATCGTCTAACATCTCATACGCATCAAAATGACCACTCTGTAGGTCTCCCGAAAACCTAAGTCTTTTTGAGATTCCGGACCCGAAACTGTAAATATGCTTCTCGTTCACATAGATTTTGAAACGATGACCATTAAATATTTCCGATGCCGCTTGGACTTCGCATGCAGATCCGTAAGTCGTGTGCCTCATCATCGTTTGCACGTATTCCCGGGAAGAGGGATAGGGATTTCCAACAACGTCACATGTCCGTATTCTGTATTCCTCCCATCTTCCCACTATGTATTCAACTATCTGAATTCTTAATTCTAGATGACGTTCCTCATTACCAAACAACAAATATGATAGTGCGCGAAATAAACACGATCCATCGCCCAAAATTTTAATAATTTTGACCTTCAACTCGGAGCCATCGGGTAATCTTATCATCTCCATCTCCTGAATATCAAGGATTTTTTCTTCGTATTTCTCAACCTCCTTTACGTTAGAATCTTGCTTTTTTCTCATATATTTCTCAGAATTGCGTCTAACTTGTTCAGCCCTACTAAGATGAGATATTTTCTTGGCACCACGTTTAACTTTTCTTGGTCTTCCAAACTTCTTTTTAGATGCACTCGATTCAACACTAGTTTGTTCATCCCATGTCATTTCTTTACAGACTCGAATCTCAGGTGACTTCTTAACAACGGACTGCATTTCACTTCCTCTACTAACCTTACTTAATACACACGAGAAATCTTCTTTCCCTTGTCTTCTGTCTAAATCGTCTAACATCTCATACGCATCAAAATGACCACTCTGTAGGTCTCCCGAAAACCTAAGTCTTTTTGAGATTCCGGACCCGAAACTGTAAATATGCTTCTCGTTCACATAGATTTTGAAACGATGACCATTAAATATTTCCGATGCCGCTTGGACTTCGCATGCAGATCCGTAAGTCGTGTGCCTCATCATCGTTTGCACGTATTCCCGGGAAGAGGGATAGGGATTTCCAACAACGTCACATGTCCGTATTCTGTATTCCTCCCATCTTCCCACTATGTATTCAACTATCTGAATTCTTAATTCTAGATGACGTTCCTCATTACCAAACAACAAATATGATAGTGCGCGAAATAAACACGATCCATCGCCCAAAATTTTAATAATTTTGACCTTCAACTCGGAGCCGTCGGGTAATCTTATCATCTCCATCTCCATTCGTGCTTAAATAGCCTAAACAAAAGAAATTCCAATGTACATAATAATTCCAGTGGAAAACCTCAAATACACAGAACACGTATTGTACGTTACTAAGAAACGGGTACATGAATATCAATTCAAACAGCTACTATAGATGATACATATGTGTAGGCTACCTAAGAATTTACGATAGATTTACGATAGATTTATGATAACTGAAAAAGTTTGGAATTGCTGACTTCTTGTTATATTGAAGTGTAGATTCTTAATCGACTGCTGCGGCAAACGTTAGATTTATTTTTAATAAAATTTTCCAATGACTGAAAAAGGGAACGTCTAAACTGGAACTGCGCCAGAGTTATTCTTATTTCCTATCCACAATTGAGTTTATCTATAATTTCATCAAGAACACATTACTAAGTTCCGTGGTAGTCTTAGCAACAGAGTCCATCAAATATAATCCAAATGCACTTTAAATATTTATTACTCAATAGCTTCGATACCACATTGAATTACCACAAATAATTAGCTGGAAGTAAGCCACAGATAATCCACTAAACATCATCGATTAATAGAGTCGATTAACTAACAGATACATCCAAAATTATTCCATGAATACTCATTCATGTTATTCTGCTTCCAATTCTACACACACATTATTTGCACAGCATAAACCTAACAACTTATAACATAAGCATGTGCATTATTTTAAAACATTACTAGCCCATGACATATCTCGCAATAATTAATGACCCCTTCAAAAAGAAATAGAACACAAATAAATTACAAGGAGTGAGATGGAAATTAGGCACTCTGAATATTTATTTATGTTTATTATATTTATAGGCACCCTGAATTAAAAAAGGATGATTACTATTATCAGGAGAGCTCCTGCTAGAACTTGGACTAGGAAATACTTTATTGCAGATTCGGTGTGTCGCTAGTTATGGTTGGATTAGTATTAGTCTTATTATCATTTATTTTTTTGTCTGAGAGTTTTTCGCCCAAAAAAATTTTCCCATAGCACATTCCCTAAATTTTGGACTTTTTCCATACTCACGTCACTATAAGGAACCTTTATGCAGTTTCATGTCTCTAGTTTATTGGGAAATACCTAATCAATGTGATGAGTGAGTGAATGAACCGAATTATGTTTGGCTAAGGGCAATTTTTCGCCCGTAAAAAATTCCAATAGCACATTCCTCACATTTTGGACTTTTTTCATACTCAGGTCATTATAAGGTAACTTTATCTAGAGTTTCACGTCTCTAGCTCATTGGGAAATGCCAAATCAATGTGATGAGTGAGTGAATGAACCGATTTATGCTTGGCTAAGGACAAGCTTTCGCCCATAAAAATTTTCCATAGCACATTCCTCATATTTCGGAGTTTTTCCATACTCAAGTCACTACATCTTATGCAGAGTTTCACGTCTCTATCTCACTGGGAAACATCTAATCAGTTTGATGAGAGAGTCAGTGGAAGATTTCCACTTAGCTAAGAACACTTTTTCGCCCATAAAAACTTCCCCATAACACATTAATTAAATTGCGGACTTTTTCCAAACTCAGATCGTTATAGGGTACCTTTATACATAGTTTCACGTTTCTATTTCGTTGGAAGTACCTAATGAATGTGATAATTGAGTGAATCAAACTATTTCTTCTTAGCTAAGGACAGTTTTTCGCTCATAAAAACTTTCCCATAGCACATTCCTTAAATTTTGGACATTTTCCATATTCAACTCATTATGATGTACCTCTATGCAGAGCTCCACGTCCCTAACTCATTGGAGAGTGACTAATCAATGTGATGAGTGAGTGAATGAACCGACTTCTGCTTGGCTAAGGGCAGTTTTTCCCCATAAAAAATTCCCATAACACATTCCTCACATTTCGGAATTTTCCCATACTCAAGACATTATAAGGTACATTTATGCAAAGCTTCACGTCTCTAGCTCA
The DNA here is from genome assembly GCF_964235325.1 of Thermobia domestica. NCBI lineage: Eukaryota > Metazoa > Arthropoda > Insecta > Zygentoma > Lepismatidae > Thermobia > Thermobia domestica. Next base: position 73,384,636 of record NC_137463.1, read on the forward strand.
TTGAGAATTATCTAATCAATTTGATGAGTTAGTAAATGAATCGATTTCTTGCTTGGCTATGGACACTTTTCCCCCCATAAAAAAATTCCCATAACACATTCCTCACATTTCGGACTATTTCCGTACTCAAGATATTATAAGGTACATTTATGCAAAGTTTCACGTCTTTATCTCATTGGGAAGTACCCAATCAATTTGATGAGTTAGTGAATGAATCGATTTCTTGCTTGGCTATGGACACTTTTCTCCCCATAAAAAATTTCCCATAACACATTCCTCACATTTCGGAATTTTCCCATACTCAAGACATTATAAGGTACATTTATGCAAAGCTTCACGTCTCTAGCTCATTGAGAATTACCTAATCAATTTGATGAGTTAGTAAATGAATCGATTTCTTGCTTGGCTATGGATACTTTTCCCCCCATTAAAAAATTCCCATAACACATTCCTCATATTTCGAACTTTTTTCCATACTCAAGGTATTATAATGTACTTTTACGCAGTTTCAAGTCTTTAGCTCATTGGGAAGTACCTAATCAATTTGATGAGGGAGAGAATGAACCGATTTGTGTTTGACTAGTTTTTCGCCCGTAAATAACTCCCATAGCACATTCCTCACATTTCGGACTTTTTTCCATACTCAAGGTATTATAATGTACTTTTACGCAGTTTCAAGTCTTTAGCTCATTGGGAAGTACCTAATTAACTTAATGAATGAATGAGTGAAACGATTTCTTGCTTGGCTAAGGACAGTTTTTTGCCTATAAAAACTTACCCATTGTACATTCATTAAATTTCGGACATTTTCCATACTCAAGTCACTATAAGGTACCATTGTGCAAAGCTTCACGTCCTTATCCCATTGATAAGTACCTAATCATTTTGATGAGTGAGTGAGTGAATCGATTTCTTGCTTGGCTAAGGACAGTTTTTTGCCTATAAAAACTTTCCCATAAAACATTCCTCAAATTTCGGACGTTTTCCATACTCAAGTCATTATATGGTACCTTTGTGCAGAGTTTCACGTCTCTGTCTCGTTGGGAAGTACCTAATCAATTTGATGAATGAGTGAGTAAAACGATTTTTTTCCTAGCTAAGGACAGTTTTTTGCCCATAAAAATTTCCCATAGCACATTCCTCAGATTTCGGACTTTTTCCATACTCAAGTTATTGTAGGGAACCTTTATGGAAACTTTCACGTTTCCATCTCATTGAGAAGTATCTAATCAATTTGATGAGTGAGTAGTGAATCGATTTCTTGCTTGGCTAAGGACAGTTTTTTACCTATAAAAACTTTCCCATAAAACATTCCTCAAATTTCGGACATTTTCCATACTCAGGTCATTATAAGGTACCTTTGTGCAGAGTTTCACGTCTCTGCCTCATTGAGAAGTACCTAATCAATTTGCTGAGTGAGTGAGTGAATCGATTTCTTGCTTGGCTAAGGACAGTTTTTTACCTATAAAAACTTTCCCATAAAACATTCCTCAAATTTCGGACTTTTTCCATACTCAAGTCATTATAAGGTACATTTGTGCAGAGTTTCACGTCTCTGTTTCATTGGGAAGTACCTAATCAATTTGATGAGTGAGTGAGTAAAACGATTTTTTTCCTGGCTAAGGACAGTTTTTTTGCCCATAAATATTTCCCCATATGACATTCCTCAGATTTCGGACTTTTTCCATACTCAAGTTATTGTAGGGTATCTTTATGGAAAGTTTCACGTTTCTATCTCATTGGGAAGTACCTAATCAATTTGATGAGTGAGTGAGTGAAACGATTCTTTTCCTTGCTAAGGACAGTTTTTTACCTATAAAAACTTTCCCATAAAACATTCCTCAAATTTCGGACTTTTTCCATACTCAGGTCATTATAAGGTACATTTGTGCAGAGTTTCACGTCTCTGTTTCATTGGGAAGTACCTAATCAATTTGATGAGTGAGTAAGTAAAACGATTTTTTTCCTGGCTAAGGACAGTTTTTTGCCCATAAAAAATTTCCCATATGACATTCCTCAGATTTCGGACTTTTTCCATACTCAAGTTGTTATAGGGTACCTTTATGCAAAGTTTCACGTTTCTATCTCATTGGGAAGTACCTAATCAATTTGATGAGTGAGTCAGTGAGTCAGTGAGCCTGAAAACTGCAAATTTTGGGGGTCCAATACTCGAATATGGTTGAAGGTATGAATGTGAGATTTGGCATATGAGTACATCTCTCGGATATCTCCTTAAATTCTAAATTTCATGTTTCTACCCTTAATAGAATCGTTTTTACAAAGCCTCGAAATTGGCGATTTTACCCAAAACTCTTGTTCGTGTATAATATGCTTACGGCAGTGCAGGCCAGTTTTTATTTTCTCCGCGGAACTTGGCTGCCATGCACTGCCGTGCATGTTGATGTAGATTTGCAACAGTTCATTGTAAAATTGAATGTTATTAATTATGAATGGAATTTATATGTATATTTCACTCAGCTCCGTAACTTAGATTCTTTTCTGGGGAGGCAAGCATTAATATGCGTATTTGGGAATCCTAGAAAAAGTTGTTTTTCTAATTCTTGGCCCCCTCTTTCCATCTTTCTCTTACTTTTTATGGGCCCTCCCGCACGGCAAGGTCTGCAGGGCCGTTAGTTACGCCCCTGGGCCCGTTCCATACATAACAAATTAATTACGGAAACAATATTGACAAATCTCAAAGCCATACGAATAAATATTATTTCTAGGGCCCCTAATAGTAGACATTTTTACTGAAATAGGCCCACGACCCATTTTTGTCTTATTTACCTTTTGTGTGCTGTTTTGTTTATGTAACGTAGTGAACCTCTGATGTTTCATTTATAATTTCAAGTTCGTATCGTATATGGAGTAAGAAAATTTTGTCTTAAAGTCAGACCCCCTTCGAACGGCGGGGAGCTTCTCTGGGGGGCAGTTGCCCCCCTGCCCCCACAAGTTATGGCCCTGATTTCACTAAAAGGGAGATAAGGAATTATAAAATATTTGTATAAACTTTAAAAAAAAACTAATCACGCACTCTTATACGCAAACACGCCATCTCCCGACCTTTTACAATTTCATCTAATTGAAACAGACTAAAACTTTTGTTGTACCACTTGATATAGTGATTTTTATAAAAGTCCAAAGTTAGGTACTCGTTTTATGATAAATTCCAACGATGTTATTTAGTAACACAAGTCCGAAGGGAGAACTAGAGGCTACATATACATGCTTATAATTTAATACAAGTCTTGAAGTGTTTAATATATAATTTAAGCTATAAATAGGTTTTGTCACATTGCGTAACAGTTAATAGTGGGCTCACTTAAATTAAACATACACCACCTAGAAGGAATGTGTTATCTGTTGATAAAGTTAGTGTGTGCTACGGAAATTATCAGAGAAATTTCAATTTGTTCATAGTACCTTTCTTCTTCTTCTTGCCCACTGTTCTGTACCGGTATATAGATGGGTTTCCAAAATAGAAACTTTTTTTTTTTTTTTTGTAAATGAAATATCTATGAAAAGACAAGAAAAGGGAAAAATCAATATTCTCCTAAGAAATCAACTCAAAAAAGAAAATTGACAAAGAGAGGTCTATCAATATATCTTTAGTGAGCATTCTTCTTTCTTATTAGCTCAGAAAATATATCAATGAAGAGAATCAGCACAGACTATGAATTCTTTCTCTTCTTCTCTAAAAACAATTTCGTCTTGGCATATTCCAAAAAGAAAAAAAGAAAAAAAAGTTCTTTTAAGACTTTTAAAAGGGAAGTATTCCCATCAGAAAGTCTCTTGAGTTAATATTAGGGCTTCGTTTCGTTCGTTATTAATTTGCAAAGCGAAGAGAAACAGACAAAGTCTATAATGAATAATGTTGAATCCCGAACCAGCGCTGTCAGCGCCTCGATATCAGGCTGATGTTTTAATTAATGTTGCTAAGAAAATCATTCTCCAATTATGGACTGAGCGCTTTTACCTACCTCCCACTTTTTCCCCAGGAACCTTGGTTCTATTTTTAACTTTTTAAAAATTTATTTGCCATGATTCGTTCGTGCAGTGTCTAAACCATCAGGTTTTTTGTTTTCTTCATAGCCGAACACAGAACACACAAAAATAAAATGTTTAGAATAGAAAACAGAGTTGCCAGCTTTAAAATGGCTTTAATTTGGTATATTTATTACAAATACGGTAAAACTAGGAGAGATGGTAATTTAACTAAATACTTTCAAACTTTGCTTTGCACAAGTATGGGAAGTCTTATAGAA